>NC_034613.1:135203648-135225971 GCF_900095145.1 Mus pahari | reverse complement strand
GAACTGGGTAGAGTACCTTCTGTTTCTATTTTGTGGAATACTTTGAGGAGAGTTGGAATTAGGTCTTCTTTGAAAGTCTGATAGAATTCTGCACTAAATCCATCTGGTCCTGGGCTTTTTAAGGGAAATAGGACTGTTTAGATCATTTATTTGATCCAGATTTAACTTTGGTACCTAGTATCTCTCTAGGAATTTGTCCATTTCATCCAGGTTTTCCAGTTTTGTTGAGTATAGCCTTTTGTAGTAGGATCTGATGATATTTTGGGTTTCCTCGGGCTCTGTTGTTATGTCTCCCTTTTCATTTCTGATTTTTTTAAATTAGAATACTGTCCCTGTGCCCTCTAGTTAATCTCGTTAAGGGTTTTTCTAGCCAGAATTGGGATCTTTCCCAGAAACTGTGTCCTTCTGCAGGCCACCCTTTCCCTGGCAGTTCACTGGAGCAAAGAAGGCTCTCCTATGGGCTCAGGCCTTGAGACCCCTCCCGGGGTGGCACCCCTCCTTGGGCGGGAAAGTTGCTGGATGTCTGGAGCTAGAAATGGAGTCTGTCCCAGAAACTGTGTTGCTTCTGCAGGCTGCCCTCTCCCTGGCAGTGTAGGGGAGCAAAGATGGCTCTCCCACTGGCTCAGGCCTTGAGACCCCTCCTGGGCGGACACCCCTCCTAGGGCCTACTTACTCTTTTCTGTATTTACTTGCTGATATAAAAGTTTTGAAAATTTAATAATGAATATTGTATTTACATAATTTTCCCTCCCAGCTCTGCCATCCAATTCCTCTCACATTGCTTCAAATTCCTGATCTCTTTTTTATTATTGTTACATGCAACATGTTCATTTACCTTTTCATATGTATATGGATGACCACCTGGGGTTGACTAACCTAATTGTTGTGTGTTGGGGGGTTGTTCCTGGAGAAATATGATTCTCCTCCTCTTAGCAGCTATTGTCATAGTTTTTCATCTTGGGGTGGTGTAGTGCCAATTGTGAAAATTTTTAAAAATGGTAATTTCATAGGAAAATGTTTTTGTTTTAATCCCAGGTTTGTGGATAAAGGGTTGCTTTGTAGCCCCTGACTAATACTTGCCTCATGCTGTAGCAGAGGCATGGTTTTGCCAGCTGCAGATATTTTCTGTAATATTGTGACAGTTAGAATTCTGGGAATTTTTAAGAGGGTATATAAATGCTAGATTCCCCCAAATTGTGGTTGGTCATTCAGGGTGGTTTGGTGGGTTTTGTTACTAGTTCTGGTCAAAGAAATAAGAAGAAAGAAATTAGACCCAGAGGTCTTTATCTCTACTTGTTCCCTCTATCCTTCTTTCTCCCATATTGAGTAATAGGGAGTGAATCCAGGAGGATAAAGGTTGGGAAAAAGAAGAGCCCAGAAAGAACTAAAGCCTAGATACAGGGTGGCACCTTATGAGATTTTCTCAACCCATAGAGGCATGTCAGCTGGTCCTGTTATCATGCAAGTCTTGTTTAGTCACTATATTGGTGAGATTTCATGGGTTCATCTTCCCTGTCCATACAGAAGACACTATTTTGGATTAGAATTGAAAAATAAAAATGACAAGTATGTATGTATATAAATATAGTGGAAAAGAAGAGTAGCTGTAAAATCAGTCATGCATGATGGAGGGAAAAGCTATTTCTTTTACAAGACTGTGAAGTTTAGTTTTAATTGTCAACTTGAATCAATCTAGAACCACCTGGGAAAAGCTCACTGAGATTATATTTGATGGATTATCTTATGGTAATGAATATGGTAAGAATTACCCACTGTGAGCAGTCTGGGTTTGGGATCCTGAACTATACTAAAAAGAACTAGGTAGCACTAACATGTGTGTTTTCATTCTTGTTTTCTTCCAGTTGTGGATGTAACTGCTTCAAGCTCCTGTTGCCTTAATTTCTCTGCTATGATGAACTATACCTTGAACTGTGAACTCTTACTTACTTTATAATTTACTTACTTACTTACTTACTTACCCTCCTCTGTGTCAGAATATCTTATAATGGGCAGAGAAACTAAGACAAAGACCTTCTGATTTTCTACACAATCTCCCACTTGCACATTTCTGTTTCTTCTACTACTTTATTACCAAAAAAACCCCCTTAAATCACTTTTTAAGCATTGCACATTTAAAGGTACTGTTAAAGTAAATTGTAAGTAGTCAGTGCTGAAATGAACTATATTATTGATTATAAAAGACCTCAGCACTTTGCATTGGTCAATGAGAAATTAGGCTAAACTCTGGCATAAATAGCAACTGTGATGAGGAAAAAAAGGTGGGAGAAGGGATTATCTATATGGCCAGTTTGCAGAATAATTTTATTTATAGGAAGGAGAACTGTAAGTAAGCATAGAAAGACAAGGTTTTGGACATTTTAAATTTTAAAAATATTTTGATACAATAAACTCTTATTATAGAACAAAACATGAAAAACTGGCACATGTATATATTATTATCCTCAAAGTCATAAGTTCATTTAAACTATGTGTGCTATATACATATACATTTCTATTTATCTATCTATCATTTACCTACCTATATTATATATTATTATATATTATAAATATAAGTAAACAAATATTTCCCTATATCTTCTTCAAATATCCTTAATGTTATTTTCCCCTTTTCCCTTCATGTCCCTCTATATTGTTCTTGCTATCTCCTCTCCTGCAAAAGTCTTCCACATTTTCCAATTTCCTCTTCCATAGAACCCCTATTCTACTATTTTCCCTCAAGAACCCCTTCTTCCTCTATTCCTCATAGTGCCTTTCTATTTGCCTGGCTTCTGTACTTATTCCTGGTCATGTAATCACATATAAGGTTCTGGAGGTAGACTCCCTAAATAACAGAAAACAAGTCACATTTCTCATTCTGAGTCTGAGCAACATGGGAATATACAACCAAGTGTGCAAGGATGCTTATGTCTTGAGGATACCTAACATCCACCCAATTGAACATAAGGTATGTTTAATAGGAGGCAATTCATGCTTAATACTATCAAACTAGTTAACTACTAGTAGCTGGTGAGGTCCTGACCCTAGAGAAGAACCTATAGCGGGTATTGTTTTCTAAACTAGTAAAACTTATATGCTTTCTAATAAAAATCCTTATACCCACAGATAAATCAATAGTTATTGCTCCTCATCAAAAAGGTTTTTTAAGTATTTGGAGATGATTACAGAAATCCACAATGGGTTAGACTGTTTAGCCTTAAGCATGTGCAAGCACACACACACACACACACACACACACACACACACATACATACATACATAAACACATAAACATATGTATATAAGCAACATTAAATGGACATAGCAGGAAGTAAGTGTGTGTGTGTGTGTGTGTGTGTGTGTGTGTGTGCGCGCGCGCGCGTGCATGCACATGCTTGAAAGTTTTCATGATAAAGAGGACAAGTTCATTAATTTGAGAGAGAGAGTTGGGCAATGTACAGGGTGTCAGAGTGAGGAGAGTTGGAAATGTTGTAAATGCCGTACCCATGAAGAAAATTCTCAGAAGAAAAAATAGATGAAATAAAAATAAAGAAAAATCAAGAGAAAGTAAAAGCGTAAATCTATTTGATACTTTTATCTATGGAAGTACAGGTAGTTGATAATTCTCAGGTGGAAGGTTTCATACTCATACACATCTGAGTAGCAGTAATTTTGTAGTCAGTGGGTTATGGGGTTGGTAGGATGAGAAAAGGCAATAGTGGGTAAGCTTATCAAGGATGTAAGAAGAAGCCTATGGAAACTTACTAGTTAGTAAGATAATTTAAAAGTCTAACTTTAAGAAAAAAAAGAGTTCAAACGGAGGTAGATATCTTACATTGATAGATAGTACTACTCCTAAGAAGGCATGGTTTATTGAACAAAAATGTCACAACATGGTATTTACTACTCCATATGAGTTATTGGTCAGAGAGGTCCCAGAAGTTTCTAAAAATGCATAGGCTAATGACATTGCCCTCAGTTACCCCCAAATGCTTTGTGGTAGCACATTATTGCTAAGACAGTACAACTTTACTGCAGGATAGAAAGAAACAAATCTCAAACTGGCCAGGAAACTTTTTATTCAGGATGGGTAGATTTCATAGTGACGGGAGGTGTTCTTTAGACTGCTGCTGAAGAAGAGAAAATTATCCTACTCAGTGCTAGACACTGTGTGCTACAGTATCAACCTACCAGGCATGATGTGCCCAGTGGTAAAATAGTGACACAACTGCAATGCAGTAACTACTTGTCTTTAATTAGATTTGAGGATTGCTCCTTAAAAATTAATTTCATGTCTCATGCTCTATTCATAGTCAAAAGGTCATGCATGGCTGGAGGAAGTCATAGTGGCCATATGGTAGAACCTCATTATTATTTTATTAATTGATTATATTGTTGAATTTCTTTCTAAATATTTTTATACTCATAGATCTGGGATACTGTCAGCCTTGGTCATAGATTCTTCTATTTTTAGTGGGCAGTAGTCAGTGCAGAGACACATAATTAGTCAAACTGTTTAGAACTAAATTAGTCACCATTATTCCTTCCCAAACCTCTCTATCAAGGTTTAGAGAACCTCACTGAAGATGATACAGAAAGCATGTAACCTCGAGCCTGAGAAGGAGAGCTGTGTTGTGAAATGCTGTCTTCTGGACATGGTATGGCTATTATACTCATGAACTCACACCAGCTGGCATTATCTACGGATCTATATCTCATCAATGGAGTGACAGTTCCAACATAGATAGATGAAATGATTTATATCACATCAACACAGTGACAAAAATTTCCAACATAGATAGAGGAAATGGTCTCCAGGCCCCACCCCTCACTAAGGAGGTATGGCAACTGATAGCTGATATGAAAGCTAAGCTTATTCTTTTTTGCCTGAAGATATACCTACTGGTATATTTCCCATGCTATAGTGAATAACTCTATCAATATATATATGGGAAGCACTGAATAGAATTACTGGCTTATTAAAAAGACATAAGGTTAGGTAGAGGAGGTATTGTGGGAATATAGATAAAATTAGAGAAAGAACATGGGGAATGTATGTGATTACATATTCTTATACCTATTGGAAGATGGACTTAGGAAGTTTAGTTTTTAAGTATAAAAATTTCAAAGAATACCAGAGAAAAATGCATAACAATGAAAACTATCCCCAAAGTACCCTATACCTTCCCCTCCTCCCACTCCCCTACCCACCCACTACCCCTTCTTGGACCTGGTGTTCCCCTGTAGTGGGGCATATAAAGTTTGCAAGACCAAGGGGCATCTCTTCCCAATGATGGCTGATTAGGCCATCTTCTGTTACATATGCAGCTAGAGACACGAGCTCTGGGGGTACTGATTAGTTCATATTGTTGTTCCACCTACAGGGTTGCAGCCCCCTTCAGGTCCTTGGGTACTTTCTCTAGCTCCTCTATTGGGGGCCCTGTGTTCCATCCAATAGCTGACTGTGAGCATCCACTTATGTGTTTGCCAGGTACTGGCATAGCNTCACAAGAGACAGCTATATCAGTAAATACCTAATAAAATATTGGAAAAAATAAAACAACATGAAAAAAATAATAATGAGCTATCAAAAAAAAAAGACTCCAAAGTCACAGGCCTTAAGCAGCAATACTAATAAATTTACATAATAATTAAAAAAAGAAAACTAGTGTACATTTCTGAGTATACTATTCAGAATGATGTAAGTAAATTAATTTTACTACTGTGTCTATAATATAAACGAAGAAGGTATAAGTTAGATGCTATTTCTGTTTTTCTTTTTTTTTTCTATTGCTGTGGTAAAACACTGACCAAAAGAATCTTGTGGAAGGAGAGGATTAATTTATCTTGCTGGTCCATCATGAAGGGAAGCCAAGGAGGAACTCAATTCAAGAATCTGGAGGCAGAAATGGAAACAGAGACCAAGGTAAAATAATAATTACTGACATGTTTTATTGCTCATACTCAACCAGGTTTTATATACAACCCAATACCATTTTTCCAGAGTGGCAAACTCTACAGTAGGCTTAGCACCATCACACTAATCATCAGTCAATACAATGTCCCACAGATCTGCCCACAAGCCATACTGATGCAAACTATTCCTCTAGTGTCTCCAGTTTGTGTCAAGATGACAAAAACTAACAAGCATTGGGGAGCATGAGAATATGTGGAAGGGCGATTTATATGGTGAATATGATCAAAATATATTGCATACATGATTGAAAATTTTCAAAGAAAAGTAAAAAATTCAGTATCACTGTATGTGTATAATGATGATGAAAAATTCAATGGATAATATATATAGGAAACAGTTTTCAATTTTTTGAGTAAGGGTTTGCAGGTAAGTAGAGAGGAAAGGGATAGTATGATTTTCCTGTTGCTAGATTAGAGAAGGTCAATATCATTATGAATTCATATTCAAGCTAATGCCAATACATGCAGTTACAGATGGAAAAAATTTTATACACATACCAGTATATCCACATTTATATGCACACACACACACACACACACACACACACACACACACACACAAAGAATATCCACATTTATATACACATGTACTTTTCTTATTTGTGTTTGAGAAACAAAAGAAACAATGTCATATCATTAGGAGTGAGTACCTTTGGTACCTAGAACTCCTTGGAGATATGCCTCCATTTAGGACCTGCCTAGGGAAAAGAAGCAGTGAGGGCCAGATCTCTGCCTGATGCCAAGTAGAAGACAAGGAATAAAGGGAAAAATAAGTACAGAAAGTTGGGTATGCCCAAAGAACATAGGAGCTAAGTGAAAGGGTTTCGAATAACTCAAACTGGAATAATTAAAGCAAATCAGTAGTAAATTAACAATATATTATAAATCTAAATATAATTTGAATATTCATAAGTCAATATGGACATTGAACAAATAACTAAATGTTGAAAAGAGAAATTACTGAGCAACATAACTCAAACTAATCTATATAGATATAATGCCCTCATTTACATAATTTCTCATTCTCTATGTGATTTACCTGCAATACATACTGGTACATTAATGGTACAAATATGATAGGAAAAACCAACTACTTTTTGATTCAATTTGAGTTCCACTCCATGAGATGGAACCTGTACCTGGCACTGTTAATGTGGCCAAAAACTTGACATTAGTTAGGTTGTGGGACATAGGGGGAAAGCTATTCCTATTATTTTGCTAAAGGAATCCAACAATAAATGACTCCTAATGACATACTGCTACATCCATAGATGAGCGCATTACTCAGCCAATATTAAAGAAGCTTCTTCTTGCAGTGGATAGCAATTAACATAGACAACAACAACTTTATAATGGGCAGAAAGGGAGAGAGTTTGGAGCATTCGGTCCTAACAGGGTTGTTTTCATCAAACTCCTCTCTCTGTTCAAGGTTTAAAGATCTATTCAGAAGAGATGATAGAAAGATTGTAACAGACAGGGGTTATGGACATCTCCAAGCAAGCAGCATCTTCCAGGTATAACAAGGTTCAAACAAAGATGAACTCGAAGATACTATGACAGTCTGTGGAGGTTCATAGCCAGATAAAATCCCAGTATGGAAAAAGTCATGTAGAAATAATGTCCCAATCTTAACCAAGTAGATATTTGCAAATGATATCTTCTGGGAAAGATAAAATACATTTTCACTGTAGAGTATAATTGAGTATATCGACCATACTTCAGTGCAGACTACACGTGTGTGAGTGAGTGTGTGTGTGTGTGTGTGTGTGTGTGTGTGTGTGTTTTCAAGGTTTTTGTTTTGTTTTGTTCTGTTTTGTTTTTTTTTTATTGTTGAGATGATTTGTTTGTTTAGACTTTTTCATTTTGTTTTGTGGGATTTTTTTTTAACAGATAGGATTAAGTTGGGTGGGTATGAAGGTAGGAAAGATATGGGGGGGAGTTGGGAGAAGGTTAAGAATATGATTAAAATGTATTAAAAAATTAATGTATTTGAAAATTAAAATTGAAATTTAGGTTGAAAATATTGACTTCCTCCCTCGAAATAACAACATATCAAAATGGTAAAAACAATAATTTTAAAGAGGGGAAACCTCAGAAACACTAGCTCAGTGTGGAGTTTACATCAACCGAAGGTAATATTGATAATGTACATCTATGGCACATGACAAAAATACCATATTTTCTCAAATATTATTTTAAATCAGAAGACATTAGACAAATTCAAAGTAAGGGGCTTATATACAATCTCTGATTATTACCGTTTTAAAGTGGTTCCAAACTGGTCAACTAGAAGCAGAACTAGCTATGAAGTAGATGAGTTGAAGGAAACATTATTATGACATTGAATGTTCCATTATTGAAGAGATCCTGGACCTTAGAGAGGGTATTGGGTACAGGTTAATAAGTTATGAATGAGCCAATTTTTAGTACAAAATCTATCAATATGGGTTCGTAGATTATAACACATGTGCCATACTAATACTGCTTAGTATGAAGAAGCAACTTTCTGTACCCTCTTCACAATTCTCTCTAAAGCTATTATAAAACAATGTTTAAAAAGCATTGAAAATAAACACTTCCAGTGAAAGAAAAATGCTAGCAGTTCACATATATTTTTGTTGAAAGATTTTTTTAAAAGTGAATTTGCTGAAGAAAGATGGTTTCTGATTACCCTCAACAATTGAACAGTCATCTTAAACCCTGATTTCTATCCAAGTGAAGATAACTCTTATTTTCTTCAGGCGTGGGGAAGACAGAACATTTTACTGCACAGGAAATTGGAATGAAATATAAAAATATGTTTAACTCCGAACAGTTACTTGCGAATATTTGATTCAATACTAACTTTTAAAATTACAATTTAAATTACATCTTATTACAGTTAAAAACAAATGAATTTTGATCAAGAAATGGAATTAAATATGAATAAAGGAACCTTCTGAAAAAAGACAAACACTGGAAAAAATATTTCATGAGGTAAAAAGCGATGGAAAATTCATTGCTTTTTTTTTTCAAGCAACCCCACAGAGTTAATTCCTCCATGGTGCTGAAGGCTTCTGCTTTGAAATTCATTTTATTGACCTAAAGCTTAAACCACAGGGTGACTCAAGGATAATTGACAGGAAGGAGAAAACATCATGCTATCATTGTCATGTATGCCCTCACTCAATCTCTTGTTAAAAGATGCATTATGCAAATGTATACCCCACTGAATTTTGCTACATTTTTTTTGGGGGGGAGACGGTCCCTGGTGAAGTGTTACTACTGTTTGTCAAGGAAGAGGAAGAAAACCTACCCTTTCAAATGGTTTAGTGATTATATTCCCAGACTTACATTTCTGCCTGAAATTCAAGCCTATATAAAATGTTTCAAACCCAAATGGTTTGAATCTGACTTGTGTGTATAATTTGAGTTCAGAAAAAGAAATAAAGCATATCTAGAAACAGGAAGTAAACAGATGTAGTTAAACCTTGAAAACAGATTTCTTTGGAGAAATTTATTTCCATAGTTCTATTGTAATAAGCTGCAAAATCAATCTTTATCACATGAAATGATGGATAATCCATTTAGTAAAGTTCATGCTAACCAAAACATACAAATGACTCTTACAGATATGTGAAAGCTGAACATGACTAAAACATGTGAGGATATACAGTAATCAGAATCTGATAATATTTCTTTAATTAAAGAAAGAATTTTACAGAAATTCAATCACCTTGGATATTTGATATAGTGGTTGAAATATTTTTCATGGAACATTTTCTTGAGAAGAGTCCTTGTAAAGCATGCATGAAACTATCATTGTTGGATGAAAGCAGGAAGAGTAGAGAGCCTTTTTCTTTTTAAGAAACAGACACAATATGAATAAATGATAAATGTCTGTGGTTCACCTTGAGCTGATGGTTATCCATGCTTTAATATCAACCAGCCATTACTAATGGGAACACTTGAGAATTTGGTGGTTTATAGCCATAGAGAAAATACAATTAATAAATACCAAAAGAAGGACACTGGTTAGAAAAGAATATATTTCATATTTTAGACAGAAAACACTGACAGTCTATTCAGAGTGGGCTTTACTATCATTCAAGAATAAAACACAGACATGTTTTTTAGTTTTAACATACTTCATATGTGTTTGTACTATCAACCTATTTTTAGAGAGAATAACTTGAACAAAATCAAGTTGATAGCCCTTGATCTCAATGTGTCTTTTTGCCCGTATTTTCCAAAATCCTGACTTACTCTGGTCAAGTCTGTTTCTTTTAAACCTGAGCATACTCTAGGGCAATCGAGATATCTATTTGTGCATCCAAAATCTGTGATTCTCAGACATATACATTTTGAGCAGGGGTAAGAATGAAAACATTGAATAAAATGTCATTCTGTATTTGAGTATTAATCTGAAATGTTTTCTTACAGCAAGAGGGTGATTTAATTTTGCATCTATATTTTTAAAAAAAGAGGGAGAGAATTAACTAAATGCAGGTACATGTTCAGTGTCAAAACTTAGTCGTGCAAGGAGGGAAGGATGTATTAGCCAGAGGTAATCAATTCCAGCTCTAGCGTCAGAGCTGTGGAGTTGAGCCATTATGTCTTTTCTGGGCAAGTCTCTTCCCTCATCACTCAGCTCATTAGTATGCAGCTGGAAAATGTCAGCATAGAGCATGCCAAAGCAGACAAAGAAATGACTTGAGGGAGATTTAAATGCCATGACTATACATATTCTCATACACTGTAAAGAGCATAACTATTCACAGGAGGATACAGCTACAGTTTTCTTTCAGTGAAACAATCCATATTGCACCTGTGGTTAGAATGATGAGGAAACAAACAAATTTGAGAATATCTAAAGAATGATACTGATATCCTTGGTCAGGGCATAATAGTAAGGAATTACATTTTCCCAGATTTACACCTGCTCTTGATACAAAGTAGTACCAAACGAAGGTTATGCCTATAACATTACATTGGAGAGGGCTAGTAGATCTTAGACTTACATCAGTATTTATTTAAATTCCGACAGTTTCTCTGTGATGCAAGAAAAGAAGAGGAGGGTGGGAATTTATAGAATATGTAAATTAGCAAAACAGATTTTCTTTATTTCTGATTATCTTGGGGAGAAAACTGTTATGTTTCCTTCTTGAACTCCCTACCTACCAACAGCAATGGCATGTATCATGTCTTAAGATTTGCTAGACTGCTCAGGTTTTATGCATATTATTCATCTAATTTCCAAAGAATACTAAGAGGAGGGATTACAGTTTTTCACAGAGAAAATGGGCTTTCAGAGGTAAGATTCTTTGTTACATGTTTATACTTAAGAAGTCTCAGAAACTTATTAAGGCCAGATGTACTCTCAATCTATATCTGGAAAATGCATTTGTTCTACCTTGGTCAAGTTAAAACATGTAGGACTGGACAACTAAGTTGCTATTTGTGTGATGCTTGTAACAGCATGACACTGATTGAAATGACAGGAAATAAGCTCTGACAAGTCATTCTGTTGACTTTTCTGACATCACGCTTCTCAATTTTGAAGGGCATTTTGCATTAATCTTCTGCAATATAACTTATATTGCTTCAAGTAAACAATGAGCAACATGGCCAATATGCCTTTCTTTATCTTACATATTTAGAATGTTTTTAAATGTGTTTATTTCACTGCTGTGTTTTCTATACTGGAGGCCAACTCAATTAAATTTTAGAAATAATTGGATAATGCAAATATGAATGAATAAGGGCTGAAGTACTTATTGGAGCATTAAGTAAATAATTCCCAATTTAATAGGAAAGAAAGTTATTGCTTTAATTATCCAAGTTTATGACTTGGTTATTAAGATCAAATTTCCCTAATCTGTTCTCCATTTTTGCTGGCAGCCCTACAAAAGCCACTGTCAATTAAAAATATGCAAATACTAAAACACTAGCATAACACTGAGAGAGTATATGTTAATGTGGAACGATTATCTCATTCATTCATTCAACAGATGTTACTGAACACTCACATGCCACACATAGTGTAGGTGCTATAACAAAATGAAGAATCTCTATTGCCACAGAGCTTTGATGAAGATATATGTATGGTGTTTGTGTGTGGACCTGCACACACCTATATGCATATACACATACATAGTATATTAGGTTTTAATAAGTGCTTTGCAAAAAAAAAATAAGGCAGGAAAAACAGAAAAAATCTTGAAGATAGAAGTAATTTTGAAATAATAGTGAGGAGTCTTAAAACATGCATGTAGGGGCTTGAGAGATGTCTCAGTGGCTAAGAAAATATATTCCTTTTTCAGAGGACCTGGGTTAAGTTCCCAGTACCTACATGGTAGCTCATAGCCATGTATAACCACAGTTGCAAGTGATCTTTCACCATTTTCTGGTGTTCGTAGATACATGACATGTGCATGTTGCACAGATATATGTGCTGGTAAACCACATATAAAATAAAAAATATATACATCTAAAAAAGAGCATATGTAAAAATCATGTCTTCAAATTCTTAGACCTATATCCTGCTGTTTTAAATATCAGCTTGTACTGGATGTTCTTTTTGTTTGTTTGTTTGTTTTTTGTTTGTTTGGTTTTGGGGTTTTTTTCTTTTCTTTTCTTTTCTTTTCTTTTCTTTTCTTTTCTTTTCTTTTCTTTTCTTTTCTTTTCTTTCTTTCTCTCTTTCTTTCTTTCTTTCTTTCTTTCTTTCTTTCTTTCTTTCTTTCTTTCTTTCTTTCTTTCTTTCTTTTTTTTGTCCACTTGACACAAGCAAGAGTTAGCACAGAGAAATGAGCCTCCTTTGAGAAAATGCCTTCATGAGATCCAGCTCTAAGGCATTTTCTCAATTAGTGATCAAGATGGAAGGGGTCATTGTAGTTGGTGCCATCCCTGGCTGGGCTGCTAGTGCTCTATTCTATAAGAAAGCAAGCAAGGGGATGCAAGCCAGTAAGCAGCATTCCTCTATGGCTTCTGCATCAGCTCCTGCCTCCAAGTTCCTGCCCTGTGTGAGTTCCAGTGCTGACTTCCTTTAGTAATTAAGAGAAATGTGGAAGAGTAAACTGAATAAACCCTTTCCTACTCAACTTGCTTCCTTGGTCATGATGTTTGTGCAGGAATAAAGACTTTGACTAAGACACAGCTGCTCTCACTTGAAACAAATAGAATTCAAGGAAAAGGAGCTGCATGATTTTTTTTTTCTAGACAGGCTTTCTCTGTATAGCCCTGGCTGTCCTGGAACTCACTTTGTAGTCCAGGCTGGCCTCAAACTCAGAAATCCGCCTGCCTCTGCCTCCCGAGTGCTTGGATTTAAGGTGTGCGCCACCAGGCCCGGCTGCTGCATGATTTTTTGAGGTAAGATCACAAAAAGCAATGTGTTTTACAATCAGTTCACAATGTTGTTTCCAAATGACCCTTAAGTTGTTCTCAAATGTTCCTAAATGTGAAGGAAGTAGAGCATACCCCATCTTGAGAGTAACTGGTCAAGAAATACTGTTAATATAAATATATTGTAGGTGATTTCTTTATACAAGAGAGAATAGTTGGATTTTTTTATTAGATATTTTCTTTATTTGCTTTTCAAATGTTATCCCCTTTCCTAGTTTCCCCTCTGAAGATCCCCTATCCCTTTCCTCCTCCCCCTGCTCCCCAACCCACCCACTCCTATTCCTGGTCCTGGCATTCCCCTATACTGGGGCATAGAACCTTCACAGGACTAAGTGCCTCTCCTTCCATTGATGACCAACTAGGCCATCCTCTGCTACATATGCAGCTAGAGCCACAAGTTCCACTATGTGTTTTCTTTGATTGGTGGTATAGTTCCAAGGAGCTCTGGGGGTACTGGTTCGTTTATATTGATGTTCCTCCTATGGTGCTTCAGACCCCTTCAGCTCCCTGGGTACTTTCTCTAGCTCCTTCATCACAGACCTTGTGTATGGTACATTTACACAATGGAGTACTACGCAGCTATTTAAAACAATGAATTTATGAAATTCTTAGACAAATGGATGGATCTGGAGAATATCATCTTGAGTGAGGTAACCCAATCACAAAAGAACACACATGATATGCATTCACTGATAAGTAGATATTAGCCCAGAAGCTCAGAAACCTTTTTAGAAGCGGGGAACAAAATAGCCATGGAAGGAGTTACAGAGACAAAGTTTAGAACAGAGCCTGATGGAACGACCATCCAGAGACTGCCCCACTTGGGGATCCACCCCATAAACAACCCTCAAACCCAGACACTATTGCATATGCCAACAAGAGCCTGAGGACAGGAGCCTTATATAGCTGTCTCCTGTGAGGCTTTGCCAGTGCCTGGCAAATACAGAAGTGGATGCTCACAGTCATCCATTGGACAAATAGTTGGATTTTATCTACTTAGATATGATGGGTCCATGTTTCTTTCTATTCTTTTGCATGTAGCTGGAGATCCTGAATGTAAAGGGCAAAAAGAACCAAGCTAAAAGTTACCACTTTGTTCTTGGGGGGAAATTTTAAGTTCCACATGCCTTTAGTTTTATTTTTTTGTTAAATATACAGGACAGCCTTGATTTACCCAGAGGACTACTGTACTCTCTTGAAATTCACTTAATTCACTAGACACATGTGTGCCTTGAAAGTTGTCATATTGAAGGCCTAGGGAGTTGGTTCATGCCTTTAATACCAGCACTCAAACGACAAGTGCAGTAGAATCTTGTGAGCTTAAGGTCAGCCTTGTCTACAGAAAGTGTTCCAGGACAGTTAGAACTACACAGACAAACACTTTTAAAAGTCTCAGTAAACCAAAAAACAAAAAACAAAAGAAAACAAAACAAAAACAAAAACAAAACAAACAAACAAAAAAACCCCAACCAAACAAACAAACAAAAAAGTTAAAATAAAAAAGACAGACAGATAGACAGAAAGATGGATTGATGTCAGGTCCTTCTGTTATTAACTTCAATATACAGTCAGGAAAATTAGAAGTTGTTCTACATGTATCAAGGTTGAAAATAGAAAATTGGAAGATTATATAAAGCTGAAAGAAATTCTCAGAGAATGAAGTTCATGGAACTATCCAGTGAAAACCTTAAGGTCAAGTACCAAGCAAGTGGTTCTTAAGAACTGAGCTGTAAATTTCTAAAACTCAGAGTTCTCTGAAGATGTCTGTGACAATGTAAGCTCCAGCATGGGGTGAGAAGGTTTTGAGGGTTCTTCTTGCAGCTTTATGAATTTCACATTTGTTTTCACATTTCCAAAAATCAAATCTCAAGGGTGTTTTTCTGTGCTGAGGGCAGATTCAACTTGGAAACCACATACAGTAGGGTCAGAAAAGGACTAAAATTTACTTATAAGAGTAGTGATAAAAAGGGTTCAATAAACAAATCAGTACACATGCTTTATAGAGCTTTATTGATATTTGCATGAGATAATGCACATAAAATCCTAGAGGAGTATGCATTGACTAAATATTACTTATGATTAGGATATTGCTAATGTCATTGGTATTACCTGGAAGATGATTATATATTCTTGATAGGTTCTCATTCCCACTATTTTATTTGGAAGTGAAAATGTTTTGGGCAAACTTTAGGTCATTTTTTAAAGACCTAGACATTTCATTTTCATTAAACTGAGTTTTTACCTCCTAAAAGAGAAACTATCACTAGAAATTAATTTATCACCATCCAGAGATGCTAAGCATTTACATAGTAATTCAAAGTAATGAAAATATTTTTAAAGTTTACTAAAGACAGGCTGTTGAAAATTACAATTACAAAAATGTCATATTCTTCTGCTGATATAGGAAATCCTTTCTGGCTTCATACAGAAATCAGAAAAAAAAATATGCCTTTAATTGTTTGAACTTCTTTGTGAAAAATCATGGTTTTAAGTTAGAGCAAAACAGAATTAAAGAAGCACAAGCAAATTTTATTTGGGGGCTATAAAGGGGATTCTAATGCACTGATAGGTCCTCTGTCTGAAATTGGACACCTTGTGCTTGAGCACACTGTTTATATCTATCCATTCTCATGAAGCAATCACGGAAAGTGCCATAATTGGAGCTGTCAGGATGTTTCAGTGACCACTTTGTACATAATTGATGGCATTCACATAATCAAGCTTTAAACCATGGTTGTTTCATCTTCATGGTAAGAAGGGCACGATCTGACATTTGCTTTGGAAAATATGAACAGGTTTGCTAATACGGTGGTGACACTTTTGCTCTTTTGAACTATTGTGTTACTTTTTAAAGTATTAAAAGCAATTATAAAATGAAGTAGATGAAAAGATTTGGGTGTTACAAGATTTTTTCTTCAGAGTTTGAAAGTAAAATATTCCTTTTCTAGAAACAAGACTTTGATAGAAATGTTCCTTAAAAAAACACTTTTCTTATGAGTCTACATTATATATTTGCATGTCCACCCTTCCCACCATCCCTATGCTTTCCTCCTCTTGTCAGGCTTCTACAGTCCTCTGACAGTTTAGCTTTCATATCATATATACAAACATGACTTTATCCCTCCTGATAGAAGTCTAGAAACAACAAGCAAGAAAAGATATATTTTTCTTTAATAGGTGTGAAACATGTACTGGGTTTGAACTTATGAACTTCAAAAATTCAACCTTCCTATCACTTCAGCCATTTCAAGATAATCTTATGTACTGTTCTGTGGAATTATGTAAGCATCATTTTTATTTTATTTTTCTATAAAAAACAGATTCCAGAATAATGTAAAGGGGTAGTAGCATCATTGATATGTCATTTAAAAAAAACTATATGAAAACATTGAAAATTAGCATTCTTCAAATATAAAAAAATTATCCAAGAAACCTGAATTCCAAAACCATTTTATGTTTTTTTTTCAATAGATTCCACAAGTGATAGTTCCTTTAGGTTTATAGTCTGTTCTAGAATAAATGAGGGAGAAGGTCTGCTATAATAGCAAACAGGACACTTTACTGGTTTTGGTAATTAGCACTTTCTTAAGCTGAGTGATTGGTATAGATAGTCTTAGTTTTCCTGCCATATTGCTTTTCTGAATCCACTGAACTATGTTTGCTTAAAAATATGTTAGGCAGATTTGTATTTAGAATTTAAAAGTAATTTCATTAGCACATAAGAATAATTGATTTCATATATAGAGACACGAGCTCAGGGGTTACTGGTTAGTTCATATTGTTGTTACACTTACAGGGTTGCAGTCCCCTTTAGCTCCTTGGGTACTTTCTCTAGCTCCTCCATTGGGGGCCCCATGTTCCATCCAATCGCTGACTGTGAGCATCCACTTCTGTGTTTGCTAGGCACTGGCATAACCTCACAAGAGGCCGCTATATCACGGTCCCTTCAGCAGAATCTGACTGGCATGTGCAATAGTATCTGGGTTTGGTGGCTGATGATGGGATGGATTCCCGGATGGTCTGGATTCCTGGATGGTCTGGATGTCTCTGGATAGTTCGTCCTTTCATCTTAGCTCTAAATTTTGACTCTGTACCTATATCCTTTCATGAGTATTTTGTTCCTTATTCTAAGGAGGAATGAAGTATCCACCCAGTGGTCATCCTTCTTGGTTTTCTTCTGTTTTGCATAATGTATCTTGGGTATTCTAAGTTTCTGGGCTAATATCCGCTTATCAGTGAGTGCATATCTAGTGACTTCTTTTGTGGTTGGCTTACCTCACTAAGGATGATATCCTCCAGATACATCCATTTGCCCAAGAATTTCATAAATTCATTGTTTTTAATAGCTGAGTAGTACTCCATTGTGTAAATGTACCACAGTTTCTGTATCCATTCCTCTATTGAGGGACATCTGGGTTCTTTCCAGCTTCTGGCTATTATAAATAAGGCTGCTATGAACATAGTGGAGCATGTGTCCTTATTACCAGTTGGAAGATCTTCTGGGTATATGCCCAGAAGAGGTATTGCTGGGTCCTCTGGTCGTACTATGTCCAATTTTCTGAGGAACCGCCAGACTGATTTCCAGAGTGGTTGTAGAAGCTTGCAATCCCACCAGCAATGGAGGAGTGTTCCTATTTCTCTACAACCTCGCCAGCATCTGCTGTCACCTGAATTTTTAATCTTAGCCATTCTGACTGGTGTGAGATGGAATCTCAGGGTTGTTTTGATTTGCATTTCCCTGATGGCTAAGGATGTTGAACATTTTTTCAGGTGTTTCTCAACCATTCGATATTCTTCAGTTGAGAATTCTTTGTTTATCTCTGTACCCCAGAGACTGAACCATCAAACAAAGAGCTAATATGGGCTGGATCTATGCCCCCTGCATATATGTAGCAGATGAGCAGCTTGGTCTTAAACAACAGGAGCAGGGAGTCTCCCTGAATATGTTGGCTGCATGTCAATGGATCCCATTTCCCCTTGTCTGGCCTCAATGAGAGAGGATGTGCCAAGTTCTGCAGAGACCTTGACTTTATGTGCTACAATTGGGTTAGGGTGGGGTTGGGGGGGATGGCTACCTAGAGGTGAAGATTTCTCTTCTCAGAGGACAAGAGGCGGGAGGAACTGGGAGAAATTCTGCATGAGCAGTTACTGGGAGGAGACATGGAGCCAATATTGAGATGTAAATTGAATAAATACAAAATTCAACTATAAGGAAAAAAGTTACTTTGTTGAAGACAATGAACCTAGAACAGCTTTTTATTATGTTCATATGAATTTAGAAGTTGTAATTAAATCTTGTTCCGGCATTTTAGGGCATTTCTTTTGAAAAAGAGAGCTAGATTCTACTATTTATTATTATCAATTAAGGGTCTATCTTAAATTAAAATGCATAATTTAAAAACTCAGATGATAGTAAATGCACAGGTTTAAGTCTAGGTTCTCTATTCTATACCAATATCTGAGTTTCTATTTATAATTTACTAAGCAGTCTGTTATATTTTTAAAGTTTTATTGTATATTTTGTAAAAAGATTATGTAAAGCCTCTGCCTTTTTCTTTTTCTTTTTTGATTAGTTTGACTATATATAGGTTTTTTTTGTCTCTATATGTTCTTTGAGATCATTTTAAGTGATCCTACTTTAAATGGTATTTTGATAGAAATTACATTGAAAATAAAGGTGGCATTGGAATTTATGGACGTTTTAACAATAGCAATTCTCCCAAACCATGCATGTGGGAGGGATATTCTAGATAATACCGTTTTTATCTACAAAAGGAAGTAAGGGTGCAACAAAATAAAACAAAATAATGGCACAGTCAGATGAAAGAGTTAAAATTTGGTTGGGGGTAGTAATATGGGTATTGACAGAATAGATTTGACAAAATACAGAATATAAGCATTTAATCAACCAAATGAATTAAATCAAATCTAGAAATCTCATGAACAGCCCAATATATTTTGTAAATTCTTCACATTTTTTTCAATTACACTTTAATAAGTCTTCATTGTTGCATTAAAAAATATAGTATGTTTATAATGATAAATTTAATTTTAAAGTTTGAAAGTATTAAAATGTAATGTTTCTAACTTCTCTTTCCTAAGTTAATGATAGATTGTAGTCTTAATGGAGTCATAACAACTCTGGGCCATGTAACTAGATTTGACCGATAGGACATTAGTAAACTTACAAAAGTTTTTGTGTCTTCCTGCTTTTATTGTTGGGACCTTAACATTACTCATTTCTTCTGAATTTCATTCTTAATAATGTACTACTTTACTTTTTTGGATTTATGCTATATTTTTGGAATTTACATCATAAAAATACTTCAAAATCATGTAGATGTTGCATTCCTTTAATGAAGATTTAAGTTTTTCCATTCATGATCATGTGGATGTTACCATGAAGATCAATATTAATATTATTCCTAAGTGTAGGCTTGCTTTGGACCACCCAGAAAATAAAATATAGGTTCTTCAACAAAGTTGGGTAGATAAACTCAACTTACCCTCTTCTATACAGGCTTAAAATTTAGAAGCAGAAGACTTTCCTTATTGTCTTCCTTTATGGAGTATTGTTTAAAACATATTTTACATAAAGATAAAATGTGGCTTCTGGATATAATTAATGACACAGAATTTGATTATACATATTTCATGAATTATCAGCAAATATACATTATTTATAAGAAACTGCTAGAGAACCACTGATTTGAAAAGGTTGCTTAAAAATCTAAAAAGTCCGATTAGGCCTGGGAATAGAGGCCCTTTGGTCTTGTAAACTTTATATGACCCAGCACAAGGCAAGGCCTGGGCCAAGTAATGGGAGTGGGTGGGTAGGGGATCCAGGGCGGCGCGCAGGGGGGGGGGGTATAGGGAACTTCCGGGATAGCATTTGAAATGTAAATAAAGAAAATAATAATAATAAAAAAATATAAAAAGTCATTATTTTACATTACTTTTGTTTTTGTTTTCTTTTTAGAGACCATGTTTTTCTGTTTGGCCCTGGCTATCCTAGAACTCAAACTGAGGCTATCCTCAAACTCATAAATCTGCCTGCCTCTGCTTCCTGAGTGCTATGATCAAAGTCATGTGCCACTACATCTGGTTGATGTTACATTTTTTTAACCACCTTTACACATGTGTATAGTGTGCATGTGTGTGTGCTCACATACGTTCATATGACATGGGTCCACTTTCAGGGTTTAGATTCACTTTGGGATCTAGACATCAACTTAGGACAACAGGCATGTGTAGCATGAAACAAAGTAAGAGGGCAACTGAGAAACTGGTTAAAGGTCTAAGACCTTTACATTGTCTTGGATTTGAACTTCAGTTTTGTAATTACTAGCTTCTTAAGTAAATATGAGCATATTATTTCAACTTTTTGAAGCTCAGACACCTGGGATATTTATGAATTTCTAAGTCATTAACTTTAAAACAGTAAGCTATTAAAAAATAATCCCTTATTTTCTTTGACTCTAGTATGGCAATAGATTATTCTCTCTTGATAGTCAATGCTTAAGTGGTATGACTCCCAAACTTGGGCAAAAATAAATGTGACAAACATCTAAATAAGGGGATTTCCTTTTTATTCAGATTCTTTCACTCAACCAACAACCAGTATTCTGTAAGTTTGCAAACTTTATATAACTAAACACATGATGTGTGACAGCTTCTTTTCTTTGCTCAATAACAGCTCTTGTATGCCCCTCCTTCTTAGGAGCTATGCCAGCCCTTGATCACAGCTGTGAGCAATCCGAGTAAAAAAAGATGATGATTAATTGGGCAACCAAGTCAGGGAGCAATGGATGCCTGCCAGAAAATTGATGAAGGACTTAGATTAATACCTTGGAATTATACTTGTTAAAATGCCTATAAAACCCAAGGCATAAATATGTAAAATATGACATATTTCATGATTGCAATGATTCCTCCCAGTCAAAAAAAGAATGTTAAGACTAGTTTAAGTAGGCTTTACTCATCATGACTCACTCTTAATACAGTAGATATGATGTCCCTCCATGAAATAACTCCAGTGAAATTGAACTTGGAAATTATTTGGTGATACATACTAATTAACTCTTTAATTTTCAATGAGACACACTTTTAAAAAATCTCCTTATAAAACAGAATTGGCTGTACACTAAAAAAAATCACAATTACTCAGTAGTCACTTGGCAGATAAAGTCTGTTCACCATTGCATATTCCAATCTAGGACTCAGTTTATTCTTCATTAATGGACTTTTTTCACTATCATTTTTTTTGGCTCTTAGTTTCACATTTGAGTCACACTTTATATGTACTAGACAAAGTTTATCATACTTTGTATGCCAGCTAAAACCTACAGAATTTCCTTTAACCACCAGTGTAATATAATTTAGAAAAATTCAATGACATTTCCTAGATTTATGTATAATTCCAGACAGATGATAATTAGATGGTCACCCCTAACTCCGCTATTGTATACACTATTTTGGCATTCTGTGTATTCTGAATAATACCATGCATTCCTTCATCATTTATTGAAGATATTTTGATGTTTTTAATTGAAAATTTAAGTATTTTATGTGTACACACATTTTGCCTACATGTATATTTGTGCAACATATGCACAGAGATCAGAAGAGGCTGTGAGATGCCATGTGGATGTTGGAAACCAAAGTCATCTACAAGAGTAACAGGAGCTCTAAATTACTGAGACAGGTCTCCATCCTAAGGATATATTGCTTTTGGGTGGCATATGTGAAGAACAAGGTACATTTAGGAGTAAAACTATGGTGCTGTAAGACATGTAAAATACTACTCAGCTATTAAAAACAATGAATTTATGAAATTCTTATGCAAATGGATGTATCTGGAGGATATCATCCGGAGTGAGGTAACCCAATCACAAAAGAACTCACTTGATATGCACTCACTGATAAGTGGATATTAGCCCAGAAACCTAGAATACCCAAGATACAATCTCC
>NC_034613.1:135191261-135203098 GCF_900095145.1 Mus pahari | reverse complement strand
AGGGTATAGGGGACTTTCAGGATAGCATTTGAAATGTAAATGAAGAAAATATCTAATAAAATAAATTAAAAAATAATGACAATAATTAATAGGATAGTACTGATGATATGTGCTATGATAGGGAGTAAGGTGATACAAAACTATTAAGTACATTTTAACTTGTCTAGAATGTTGTAAACATCTTTTTTAAAATTTTCTTTTGTGAGTTGTAATTCTTTTTTATTAGATATATTCTTCATTTACATTTCAAATGCTATCTCCAAAACCCCCTATACCCCCGCTGCAAAGCAGCCATTATTATGCAATGCAAAGGTATAGTATACATTAAGTAAGCTAAAATAGATTAGACAAAAGCTAAAGTATAGGAGAAAGTATTGTGCCCAAGAAACTGTGAAATCAAATATCAGGAGAATAGTGAGAGGGATTAGAAGGAAAAGGTACTTGCCACCATGCTTGATGACTTGTCTAAGTATGATAAAGGTATGAGTAAGGATGGTGAAAACACACAAACAACCCCCCCCCCAAACTAAACTAAACAGCATATATAGGCTATCTGTGGCTTGAATACCAAAGTTTTTCAAAAAGTGCAGGTTATCAAGTGATCCAGAGGATCTTATGTATTTCAATTTCCATTAGATTTAATAATAACAGAGTATTAGGAAAAGGTTCAGATTAGCATGGCTAAGGAGTGTGGAGGCGGGGTAAGAAATGAAGTATTTAAAGAATTAAAAGAACACCTCTTTTAAGAAGATTGGTTATGAGAAAAAAAAATAGCAGATGGTAGTGGCATGTGAGACTTAAAAGAAAACAGTTACAACTCAAGCACTGGATAGGGAAGATTCAATTCCATGAGAGAGTTTGACATGGGGACTGACAAGAGATCACAATTACTATGATGTTCATGAGGTGAGAAAATTCATGTGCAAACAGAGGCAGAGTAAGAGAAGAGGATATTATGAAAGGTAAAGACTCCTTTGATTCTGTGATCACATTAGGTAGTGGTGGAAAGAATACAGTAGTTACCATCTCATGCCTTCTCTTTTCTAAAAATGCCAGGATATTGTATTAATAGTGAAAAGATGGAAGAAAAAGCTTGAGATTTTTAAGTAGAATGGTGAAGTTTTCAAATAGATATTGTAGATTAGAGGTGTTAGAACTCTTTGAGGTTGGAGGTTCTATTTTTAACTGGACCAACATACCCTGTTTACAGAACTTTCACTGGCACGGTTTAACTACAAAAATAGAGAAAACAGATGGTTGCTCTGTAGAAGGTTATATTTAATTAAATGCCACACACACAAAAGAATTAGCCCACACAAGACAACTCGCTTCCCTCTTTAATTCTTACTACACCCACATACATATCCTTAAAGGCCCATTCATAAAAGCTTTTGACTTATGTGTCAAATTTACTAAACTTTTAGGACAATAGAAATTTTACATTATGCCCATTCACATCTTTCAAACGTAGTAGGTATCTTTTTCTTAAAATACCATGTAGCACCAAGCTCTGGTTCATCTCCTCTTCTCAGGCTTCCCTTCTCTACTTTTTCTGTTTAATTCTGGTTATGGTGACATCTACTGAAGACTCATGGAGTCATCCCCTTTGTTTTATTGCTTCCTGCTAAACCTGGAACTAAAGGTGTCATCTTCTTCCAGAAATAGCTGTTAAATCTGTTTTCTAAAATGAATCCAGGTGCTTGGAGAACATACGTTTTTATGTTGGAGAAATTATTATCCATTTAACCTCTATCTCACATCCATGAAAATCTGCTCTAATGGCATATCTAGAGGAATTACAAAGGAAGCATGTTTATCATTTCTTTGCCCATCAATCATCACAGATGTGTGGCTTTGAGAAAGGAATCCTGTAGTATTTAGATCAGGAGTAGAAAAACTACTTCTTGAAAGACAAATACAACCTATTGTTTTGTGAATAAAGTTTTATTTGAACTTAGCTGCCTTGTTCTCTTTGTCTTTTTCCCCCCCAGATCTCAGTTATGACAGATACTGTGAAAAATACAAAATGGAAAGTATTTACCACCTGGCCTGCAAAAAGAATGTTTGCCAATCCCAATTATTGATCTCAATATATCATTGTGTAAAACTTAGGAGCCTGAAAATTATTGTCTCATCGTTTAAAAAAGATCAATTGTATTTTTCTTAATATGTGTGTTTCTTGTGTTTTTCTGTCTTACTTCAAAATTTTGCTAATTTGCCTGTTTGTTAGAAAGAGAGAGGGGGAGGTGGGGGAAGAGGAAGAGGAAGAGAGAGAGATATTGAACTACCTAAAGGGTGTGGAGTTGCGTGGGTGTAGAGGTGAGAAGGATCTAGGAAGAGTCAGGGGAGGGAAAACAATGGTCAAATATACTGTATGGGTTTTTTTCAGTTAGAGAATATATGAAAAATATATTGGCAAGGCCATAGTTTATAGACATATATAAAACTACTGAACTGTGTTATCTATGAACGAGTCAAGACAGTTTGGTGCAAATTTTTGATATAACTGGACAGTTATATTATTTTGATCAAGTCATTCAGTATTTAAAGATCTTAAGAAAGTTATTTTTAAATCCCATTTACTTCTACTCTATAATCTAAGGTGACATTTTCTAAATTCTAATCTCTAAACTCTCTAATTTCAAATTATCTTTCAGGATACTAAAGCATTGGAGCATATTCATGCTAACACATAATGTGTCAACATTAAATTAGATTCCATAATTCATTGCGAGCTGATTTTGTAGCAGCTCCATTGACTGGAATAAATTTAATTATTCAATTGTTTGAATTTTCTTGTCCAAATAAAATTAAATTTGACAATTCTGGGAAATTTAGTTATCAATAATTATTATCAACATCATTTGAATATATATCCAGTCTGTAATTAAAAAAGAATATGCCTCATATGTAACAAAGTCAAAGAATGGGAATGATTCATCCAGACCAATGAAGCTTGATTAATTGTTTGTCAGGGTACCTTCATTAGAAATGTAACGATTATAGATTCCAGTAACACCTATTGAATTGCTTAGATCTCTAATTATCATATTCTTCTTTAATAATGACAACAGTAGTTTTTTGTGTTCCAACTTGAAGTTTTGGCAGTTTATAATTCTAAAGCTTAAGTTTACAACAATTCCATTTTTTTCAAAATAGATTATCTTTAAGAAAATGAGTGAGATAGTATTTAAAGTATCAGATGTTTAGTAAATAATCACTTTTTAAAAAATAATGTGAAAATAGAGCTTTCTATCAATGGGTGGCATCTGAAATGAATAATACAAGTGAAAGAAGCCATTGCACAACTTCATTAAATGAGATTCATGATGATTATAATTACTTGATGCAATTAGGGTAGGATGTTCTTTGTATATGGACAGAGTAATATTTAGCCTATCATTTCATGAGTACTTCTTTGTTAAAAATAATTTTCCAAATGCTTCATGCATATTGTCTCATTTAAAATTCAAAGCTAGTATGACAGAGGGGCCATTATTAATTATACTAAAATAAAAATAAATTTAAATTTATTTTAAGTCTTGGTAAAAATTACTAACGGCCATGGGTTTTTGTATATTATATAATTTCATAAATTTCTCATCTATAGTCAATAATTCATTGTGCATAGACCATATATCAGGAATTTAGTTTGAGTTGCAGATACTCTTGATTTTCTGACTTACAAACTTATCAACTATTACAATATTCTATATCTTTCTTCATTCTCATTATAATAGAAGAAACAATTCAGTTTATCAACTCACCTAAACCTAGAAATGGGCATGCTACTCAGGGTGATAGAAGGGGTTGTGTACTAGTACCCTTGTTGAAAAATTTTACTTTTTCAGATAAAGGAATAGCCACAGTACTAGCACATTCTGCTTTCCTAAACTTCAGTTTTGGTGCAACAGAGCATGTCCTTGGTGTGGGCATACCAAAGCACAGGCCTCAAATACAATATATTCAAGAAGGTAGAGCCAAAAAAAGAAAATTCTGCCTCTGGGAAGAAGATTCATGCCACCGGGAATATCTGCACCAACACTGGTTGCTATCCTCTCCTCTGGTCATCTTTTTGAGTGAATTTTCCTTTAGCAAAAAATATTTATTAATAATGTAGTTAGCATGTTCATTTGAATGTATTTGGAAACATGAAATTTGTATGCTTTATCTTCTTTTCATAAATATGGTCTTCCTATTGAAATATTTTAATTGATGTTTCAGAATCACTAGAACAAACAATACTTAAGTTATTACTTAAAGATGCTTTCTCTGGTGGGATTATGATTATGATTCAGAGCTCTTACTGGTGAAAATGTGTTCAAATTCTGGTCAGGGGAGTGTAGAAAAGTTGCGTAGGTTGGCACATGCCTGTGGTTGTGCATACCTGTAATTTCACTATTTGGAAAGGAGAGGTCTTTCTGTGTGTTCCAGTGTAGCATGGTATACATTGTAAATTTTTGGTCAGCCAGAACTGTACTGAGAGTAATAATCCTTCCTAGAGATTAACCTCTTAATTGGTTATTCATTACAAAGTATTCCACTCTGAAATCAAGCCAAACTAAACAGACTCAGCAGATTGCATTTATGTACCTATGAATGTATGTGTAATAATAATAACTAAAAGGGTTATCAATTTAAGAGGAAGTAAGGGAGCATTGGAGAGTGTGGAAAGAGGACATGGAACACGGGAATAATTTAATTATATTATAATCTAAAAAATATTTTCTAAAAGAAATGATATAATAAAAGAATATGGTCGAAAAAGTAGAAAATAGACAGGAGAAATTTGATGTGACTTCGTACAATGGCTGTAAATCCCAAGAGGATAAAATAAAACCAGGCAGTATGAACTTAATAGCATTTCTGGCTAACATGAGAATCTCCCACAGTGTCTCAATATGGCAGACAGTTCTTTGTTGCTAGTGAGATTTCTGCTCCCTGTTGTTTTAAATGTAATCCTTTCCTTTCCTTTTAATTTAAAGTTGTTTCTCTCACTTTTCATGAGATATTTCTGGTGCTGATGTTATAGTGTCATTTGACAGATGAACTATAAAAAAACTCACATAAATAAATAAAAGAAAAATAAAGGAAGTGGCCAATATTCAAGGTCACCCATGTTTAACATTCAATTTTGCATATAATCTGGTAACTCACACATATGTGATAATATGAAAAAAACAGAATTATGTCACTTCAAGTATAAAGTTAAGAAAACCTATAGGAGATTCACATTTTTTTGCTAATTTTTCTAGAATATTCCACATCTCTTCCTTAGAATCTATAGGGATATGTGATAATGAAGCATGAAAATCAGAAGTTAACCAGGTTGACACCAAGTGAAACAAATGTAGGGGCATTGTTCAGTACACTTGCAGTAACATTTCAGAAATTGTAGGAAGGAACCATAGATGTTTATTCTTCTCATCTTATTAATGTGACAGATTTTTAAAAGAGCATGAATTATGTTTTCATGACAACTTTCTGTCCTCAAGTCTATTTTTTTAACAGTGCTACTTAAGCCCCATCTAAGGAAAATGTTTCAATAGTTATACTTCTACACAATGTTAATGATAGTGATTTTGCTCAATGTTCATTTTTACTCGCCCTAAACCTGCCACATTAAAGTAAACAAACTTAATTACATAACTTAAAGCATGTTTTGCAAAGACAAATTAGATGCAAATGGAAAGATACTGAAATATACTCATAGAGATGCTCATGATTGCCCTATTTGTAGGAGGCCATTAAGTGTTCTTTTCTTTTGGTGTCAAAATGAAGTAATAAAACATAGTTACAAATTACAACAAAGGTGTTTCAAAATCTGAGCCACACCATAGATGCAGAAAGTGATTTTGTATAGCTAAATCAAGTGACCTTAGTAGTTGAGATGAAATAAATGCAGTCTTGATAGTTTTGGAAAAGCTACATTTAAAAAAATTTGTTCAACTTTTAAAGCTGGAAAACAAACTACAGAGCACTCCATTATATTAAGCTAGATGAAAGCATCTATTTTTTTATTTGAACACGTACAAATAAAATAAATGGTTCTATTTATTTAGACAACACTGTGATATGGCATATCTTTGCTTTGCTGTTCAGCAACAGAAATCTAGAACCTGTATAAGCCTTTAGAGTTATCAGCAACCTGTAGATGAGGCAAGATGCGTTAACCATTAGAGTTCCATGACCTATCTGTAGCCCAGGTCTCACATCTTGGATCATCATCTTTTCAGTTATTTTTTCAGCCATCAGACTTATTGTATCTGTATAATTTCTAGGCTGAAAATGTATAGACAAGTCCCAGAAAATGACATTACTGTTATACAAAGTCAGGGGATGGGTATAAAGTTTTGTGTGGATTATCCATTAAGCATCCTTTCCAATACTATCAGATGCAGTGACTATGCTTTACAGAGAAGTGTAACAAATATGTACTAAATTAAACAATGTCATCAGCACTTTTGGTTGCAAAATTTAATAATCAGTCACACAGACACATCAATAATTGTACCTCACTATGTGAGTCTATAGGGTTTTTTGCTGTGTTTTCTTTTCTTTTGTTTTATTTTTGGTGAAAATTTATAAAGTCACAGAGCAAAGAGAATTCTATTTCTTTTAAAGACGAAATTTAAAAATGTCATCATAAATTTCTTCTAGTAATTTTGGGAGCCTTTAAAATTCATCTCAACAAGAAATAATGTAGTTACAGAAACTTATGCTTGTTCACTACATAGGTGTTCTTTAATTAGTATATTTAATTAGAATATTACTTTCACCATTTTTTCTTTGGCCATTTTTCATTTGTGAAAAGGAAAATTACTTCTCATAAAATATTTAAAATCTAACAAGGTTTATTATTAAAAGTAGCCTTACAGGAAAAATTAGTAGAAAATCCAATAGTTTCCATATAAGCACAATTCTCTGTGATAAGACGGTCATACTCATTATCAACCTCCAACACTGGAGTGGCAAAATTATTGTGTCTGATGAATGGCACTCATTTATTATTATTGCCCCAAATCCATAGTTAATTTTGGAGACAGGCTTGATTCTTACACATTATTTTAACATAATTATAATGGTATGTAACCTCTCTCACATATAAATAAATAAAATGACATAAGAAAAAAATATAAAATATAAAAGAATGTCTTTTCATGGCTTGATTGTTAATTTCTTAGCACCAAATAGTATTTTACTGTTTGGATATATCACAGTACTATACTCTGGTATAAAGGTTAGTACCTACCCCAATTTGGATAATTTATATGTTAAAATCCTATCTAAATGGCAAGAGTATTAAGGTTTGGGGAAGTGATTATTCTATATGGGTAGCATACTTGTAACCTAAAATAGTTCCTTTATTAAAGGAGTCCTAGAGATGAGTGTGAGTTTGGGGTGGTTTTTAAGTAATCTTATGGCTAGAAAGCAAGCCAGGAAAAGGATTAATAAACCAGGATCTCAAATTCCTTTTCTGAACATATTCCCAATGACCTAAAGACTTCAAACTAAACACACTCTCTGTAACCAGTTCATCACTTCCCAATGACATGACAAATTAGAGACATAGCCACTAACACATGGGTCATTGAAAAATACCCATACTGCAGCAGTTTGGAATTGTAGTTCCAGCCTTTGGATTTACTTTTAAAATGTTTTCCTATTGTGCTCAGAATTATTCCCAAAATGTTGATTTATTGGTTTAAGTTTAAGGATAGATTTTTGTTGATTTCTCTGTTTACATATTTCTGACATTTTATATATCTGATGTCCTCTTTTGTCCCTCTAGACTTTTAGTTTTGCTAAATTATATCTTTCAGTCATTTTTATTTTTTCAGAGAAACAGTGGATCAAGTATAATTTTCAAAACCTTTTATGTTGAAAATTTTCTGTCTTTTATGATTGTGTAGGTGAAGAGTTCTGTAGTTAGAATCTTTTGATTTCATACTTCTGAAAAAATTCAAGATTGTGCACTATCATTAACTTTTTTAAAAATGAATTCACTTTATTTTGGAGTTATTTAAAATGTTCTGCTTATATTATCTTTTGAATTTAGAACTCCTCACATGTATCTAAATCTAATTCTTGCTTTATTTTTTTATTACTTAGAATTTGTACTACAAAATTTCACTTTTACTAGAAAGAACAAACACAACCACAGATATATGAAAATGCCTTGGTTTTAATAATGCCATTCTGTCAAAAAAGAACTGACTAGGAAAGTACATACATAAGACTCAAAGATGTTATTTTAAAATTCTTTTACAATTATTGATAACTTCTTGCAAGTAAGAATTTTGCTCCTCTCAGAATTCAGTTTCTAGAAGTAAAAGTTTACTTTTGTAATTTAGTTCCCTAGAAATGTAATTGAGGAAATTACCTGATAGAAATAGCAGTGCCTTTCTTTTATATATAGTGGATAAATCTGCAAATGAGTCTGCTTTTTATGAAAGAATTAGCAGACATTTGAAGGTTTCTATAATAACACTTTTAACTCAATCTCCCTATCTATACTCAAGCAATTTAGAGATAGTTTAGAAAATTTTGTTCAAACAAATGGAGGATTAACTGGTTATCATTTGTGTGATAAATCCCAACATCAGAAGGCTACCCACTTCAATTGGCTTCCTAATAAGAACATTCCACATTATTCCACAATTTATTTGTCACACAAGTGAAGTAAGTTCTCACCTTCCCATTTTACAGACAGTGGGACTAAAATTTAATGGAAAATTGATAGATAATATATCCATTTTTTATTACTTATTTCTTTATTCTGTCAGGCATTTAGTTAGCCATTATTTATTATCTTTTACTAAAACTAAGGTACCATAGCTAATGCTACAAAGATGAAAGAGTTTGCTATTTAATATGTAAGAAATGTATATAGTAAAAATTGTTATACTACAAGGTACTCATAATATTTCCAAATTAATTAGAACTATCCCTAGTATCAAAATATTTTTATCCTAATTGATGCCTATCTCTTTATTCAAGAGAATCCATGCTTTCTACTTGTGTGTCTTTCTGTCTTCCCAACTACCTTCCATAGTGCTATTTCTAAAGCTCACATGTAATAGTATTCTTCACTAATAGAAACATTCATTAATCTCGTAGCCCTAGGAAAGGGGTATATCAGCTCATACACATGGTTCAATTTCATTCTTTTCAATAATATCCCTTTAATATCTTGCTTTTTACCTTGTTCAACTGTACCAAGACCTACAGTTTCACTCTAGTCCATCAAACAGAGAGAGAGAGAGAGAGAGAGAGAGAGAGAGAGAGAGAGAGAGAGAGAGAGAGAGAGAGAGAGAGAGAGAGAGAGAGAGAGAGAGAGAGAGAGAGAGAGAGAGAGAGAGAGAGAAAACATACTTGATTTTTGCCTAGACTGGGCCTCTTATACAACACCCAGAAATGAACTTTTTGTACTTTCCGAGAAGTCATCACTCCTTTTTGTCTTCTGCATCTTATTTTACCTCTGTCACAATCTTCACAATCCAGTGGTGCATTTATTTTTATATGCTTCTTTTCCATCAAGCTATGAGTCCATTGAGATGAAGGACAAGATTAAAAGGTGCTAACATGTGAACTGAGTTCCCAACAAAAGAACTATGAGATTGATGATGTAGTAGATTGACTGATTATTCTCTCAGTCTTAAAAAGTAGCTATCACCTTTTGGTGTTCTAACAGTAACACTTCTTGGTAATTATTTAGAAAAGCAACATTGTAAGACCCAGCTAACAAATATTAAAACAAATACTTTGAGCAAATAGCACACATTTTCATGGTTCTTTATCCTCAGGGTGATTTTAAAATTTGGAAACTTTTATTCTAAGAGAAATGCTTGTAGTGAGTTTGGTGGTCACTGCATTGATATCCAATAAGGAGTTAGAGTAAGTTCACATAAGCAAGTTCCTTACTTCATAAACTAACTATGAATAAGTTCTAAAAACTGGCCAGTCAACAGGATACATGTATTAAGCATGCCTCTGAAGAACAGATAAACCCCTGAGTGGTGCGTAATAGAAATGGATCACAGTCCGCCAGAAGAAACACAGGAAAGAAAAACTGTTATGCAGAAAAGCATGGCATTAAGAAAGCATATGTAGTATGAAGGAGTAAGTGGAGAATAGTTTAGTACAAAAGGAAATTTCAAGTCTTTGCTGTAGCCAGAAAATGGAAGCAGAGGATAGAAGATAGGAAAACAGTAGCACATAAAGATACAAGATGACTATATTGTTTTGTAAATCTTGGTCCCTTGTAGGTAGAAAATGCTTCACTGGATGGTCCCATGTTCATGCATATAAGGGCAGCACAAATGTGACTTCGTGACTTATTTTTAAAAAGAAGAAAGTGGGTTAAGGCAAGCAAAGAAGTTACAGAGGGGTGTAGAAGAGTGAATGTGACCAAACTATGTTGTATAAGTTTCTCAAAGAACTAATTAAACTACTGTGTTAAAGGGGGATGCAACCCTGTAGGTGCAACAACAATATGAACTAACCAGTACCCCCTGAGCTCGAGTCTCTAGCTGCATATGTAGCAGAAGATGGCCTAATCGGCNATCATTGGGAAGAGANGCCCNTTGGTCTTGTAAACTTTATATGACCCAGCACAGGGGAAGGCCAGGGCCAAGTAGTAGGAGTGGGTAGGTGGGGGAGCAGGGGCGGGGGGGGGGNATAGNGAACTTTCGGCATAGCATTTGAAATGTAAATAAAGAAAATTAAAAATAAGAGATAGAAGTTGTATATAGGCTGGATCCCCAGGTGGGGCAGTCTCTGGATGGTTCTTTCTTCCATCTCAGCTCCGAACTTTGTCTCTGTAACTCGTTCCATGGGTATTTTGTTCCCCATTCTAAGAAGGAATGAAGTATCCACACTTTGGTCTTCCTTCTTCTTGAGTTTCATGTGTTTTGCAAATTGTATCTTGTGTATCTTGGGTATTCTAAGTTTCTGGGCTAATATCCACTTATCAGTGAATGCATATCAAGTGTGTTCTTAAAAAAATAAAGAAAAGAGATATAAGATAATTTCAAGAGACAGCCAAGGTTTTTTCATTGGAAGCAATTTGCTAATATCCTTAATGAGAAAATACTAGGAATCAAGAATAACTGTATCTATCAGAGAATCTAAACATTATAGTAATGTAGTATAGTCATATTATTGAGAGAGTTGGCTTTGGCATCCAAAACAATAAAATTATGATCCAGGATTACTTAATGATTAGCTGACAGATTTGAGTTTTAGGATTATTATCTATGAAATAGGAACAAAAATATATCCATCTGTGGTGGTTTGAATAGACTTGGCCCATGGAATGGCACTATTAGGAGGTATGGCCTTGTTGGAGGAGGTGTGATCTTTGTTGGAGGAAGTGTGTCACTGTGGGAGTGGGCTTTGAGACCCTACTTCTTGCTGGCTGAGGACAGTCTATACCTGGCTACCTTTCGATGAAGAGATAGAGCTCTCAGCTCCTCCAGCACCATGCCTGTTTGGTTGCTGCCATGCTTCCTACCTTGATAATAATGAACTGAACCTCTGAACCTGTAAGCCAGGCCCAATTAAATGTTGTACTTTATAGGAGTTGACTTAGTTATGATGTCTGTTCACAGTAGTAAAACCCAAATTCAGACACTATCATAAAATATTTTGCTAATAAGAACCAACCTTTGCAATAAAGCATTTTATGTACTTATCACATATAAGGTATTTGATTCATCGTACTGATTATCATGTTTAAGAATTTATTTAGAGCCGGGCGTGGTGGCGCACACCTTTAATCCCAGCACTCGGGAGGCAGAGGCAGGCGGATTTCTGAGTTCGAGGCCAGCCTGGTC
>NC_034613.1:135189405-135190986 GCF_900095145.1 Mus pahari | reverse complement strand
TCTCTCTCTCTCTCTCTCTCTCTCTCTCTCTCTCTCTCTCTCTCTCTCCTCTCTCTTTGGAGGTATGTGTGTATGTGTTGTGTGTGTATGTGTGTGTGCGCGCGTGTGTGGTGTGTGTTTATAATTCTATCCCATGGTGCTTTTCCTGTTCTTCACTACTTATTATTGGATTTATATATAGCTTTAGTCACATGATAGAACATACTTAATTGCTGAATGAAATGATTTTATTAGTAAAAAAAAAATCAATTCTCTGCACAAGACACTATTAATTTAGGCCAAACAGAGTTCATGTATCATACTATGTTATAGTAAAAACATAATATAATTTTTACTGAAAGGATTCCATGAAAGGCTTCACATAATTTCTTTCACCTCTATTAGCAGATTTCAATGTATAAAGTAGTTGTTGCTACTTTGATTTTCTTTGATTTCCATCTTCTTACATTGATTTGATTAAGCCTAGTCAGATTCTAGAAACATATTTAATCCATAAGGTTTAATGATGGTATTATGTAAAGATCACTAAGAGGAGTCTGAGTATCAACTACCAGTTCATTGGCTATAAAGTTTGGGCAAGTGACTAATTCTTCAAAGTATAATATAAAACAAGGATTAAGTGAGGTTAAATAGAAATATAAATGCATATGAATAAACTTAACTATTGTCATCTATATTATAAGGCATTTCTTACCATTCCCTCACAAAGTAGAAAATACACTAAAACCCTGTTTTAATTTACATATATATATATATATATATATATATATATATATATATATATGGAATTTTTGCCTTAATCTCTAATAAATTCATGTCCAGAATGAGTACCATAAGCATCACCCTGTCTTCCTATATAATGAAACATTTTAATTCTCACCTGTTAGAGAAATAAAACTTTTCTGTGCTCTTAACTACTCTTCTAAAAATAAAGTGAATCCTCCACATGCACTTTTCTAGTTCTTAAGAAATGGCAATAGCGTGTAGTGTTTATTATAAGACATACTGATAACAGTCTTTTGCCTATGATCTATCAAGTGATTCTACAGTAACTGTACCTCAAAGTTCACCATTTAAGGAAAATGAAAAGAGCAGGTGGTGAATCCTAATCCAAGGAAAGTTGAATAGAATAACAGGATTTTAGAACTAAGCAAAATCTATCATCTGTCTGAGCATATGGTGTACTGGTACTTGAAAAATGGGTAAATCCAGCACTACTTTCTAATGTGCCATCACAAGCTAAAGTGTAAGACAAGAATTAGCTTGGAAGTAGATAGCAGCAGTGTTGGAGAGAAGACTGGTTTGTAATGCAATGCATATTCCATACTTAGTTCTCTCTACTGAGTAGGTTAGAGACAATCACAGGAATATTTGAAACTCTGTTTTCTTATCTCTTAAGCAAAGATAAAAATACCTACTCCCAAGAATTTGTTATTATGATATAGTGAGTGGCTTAATGTAGAAGTATTTATCCTGAAACTTGATCACAGAAGACACTAAAATAAGCGGACATTAGCCCAGAAACTTAGAATACCGAAGATACATTATGCAAAACGGAAGAAAACCAAGAAGGATGACCAT
>NC_034613.1:135178197-135188810 GCF_900095145.1 Mus pahari | reverse complement strand
AAGTAGTGGGAGTGGGTGGGTAGGGGAGCAGGGGTGGGGGTGTTTAGGGAACTTTCAGGATAGCATTTGAAATGTAAATAAAGAAAATAATAATAATAATAAAGACACTAAAAGATCTGTTTCTATCAGTTTTCTTGCATGTTTCTTTTCTCTTTTTTTCCTTTTCTAGTTTTCCTTTACTTTTGTCATCTTTTTCATTTCCTTTTACTTTTCTCTGTTATCTTCATCTTTATTCAAGGATTTGGAAAGTATTTGGGGAGTTTATATACGGACCATTGATGAGTTTTAGTGTCATAGTAATAATTGTGAAAATTAACTTTCTGATAGACATTTAGGGACATCAAAATAACTCTAAACATATAAAACTGAAAAGTAGTGATTTATTTTAAAGAGAAACTGTTTAGGAACATGTACTGGTCTCAGAGATTTCTTTTATTCCAAGGTAAGAGTAGAGGTTTTCTGGGAACTGTTTAAGGTGTCAAAAATAAGAGGCACTTAATGATGGAGACATGTTACTAAAAATGTGTGAAGAAATTTGGACAGAATATCTTTGGCCAAACCCGGTGGCAATGAAACCAGTAAATAATCATATCAACAAATTGTAATTCCTGGAATAAAATGTAAATTCAAGCATTTACACACTTATATATTAGTAAATAATATGTAAGTTAGGCAGAAGGAAAAACACTTAACTAGTAGAATGTCAGTTAATTAGTACAGAAAATACTAGAACTAGAAAGATGCCATTTGGCAGTCCAATGACAGATGTAGTACTAATATAGTAAATTAATTTAAACAAAAATAAAAACTCTAAAACTAGTGGAATAATGTTTAAGGATATTGAATATTCATATTCCTCACAAAATATTTTGTAATAACAAAGGTAACACTATTATTGTTATAGTAAAGAAAAAGCCTAGTAGAAACTACTTTCATTAAGTTTTTAACACTAATATAATCAGAAATAAAATGACCTGAGATTTTGAACTCCTGATAGGAGGTCTTGAGAAGAAAACAGCCTCCTATCTATAGTAATCTGCCCAAAAATGCCATGATAAAACATCAAAATGCTCCAATGAGGACTCCTCAAAATATCTGTAGTGTCCTTTGAAAACTGTCAACATCATGAAAGATTGAAAATATTTGAAGCATTGTTTCTTATACAAGAACAAGGATACAGAACAAACAAGAGAGAGAGATATGATTCTAGATTGATTTTCACTTAGAAGAAAATATCATTTTACTAAAATTTACATAATTGAGACAGTATGTGAATGAGATGAAAATATTATATTAATATTTATTTTCTGATATTTTTGTAATATACATTAGAGAATTTTCATTATTTTTTGCAGTATATTCTGAAGTGTTAGAAATAAAGGGGCATTATTCCTGAGGTTTGCTCTTAACAAATTAAAATCATCCCTATCTTCTGTCTGTCTGTTTGTCTGTCCTCTACTTCTATATCTATTAAGGAGGCTTATGAGTAACATATATAAGAAAATACCAACAATCAGGAAATCTAGATGATGGCATATGGTAAATATTCACAAATTCTTACAATGTTTCTTTAAACATATAATTATTTCAAGAGATACTTTAAGTAAAAGAAAAACAGCACCTTACAAATGTTATGTTTGCTTTCTCTTCTCTCTTAAAAAATAGAAAGAAAAAAATAAAATAAAAAGAATAAAAAAAAACAATAAGACAAAAAAATGCCTAGACAAAGCAAAATTAAACAAGTCCACCAATTACTACTGAGTTCATTTTGTGTTGGCCACCTACTCCTGGGCGTGGGAACTGCCATGGTGTGTGATTGGATTGATAAATCTGGTGAAACTCCATTGGAGGAAACTGATACTCCTTTTCTAGTGGGTATCAATTACACAGAGCTTCTTGGTCAGGGGTGCTAGCCTGATGTCCACTTCCCCTTCAACATTACTGGGATACAATCTGGCTTGAACCAGTGAAGGCTTTGTGCATGCTGCCACAGTTTCTGTGAGTTCATTATTGCATCAATCCTGTTTTGTCTGAAAATCATTGCTTCCTTGGAGTCATCGATTTTTTCTGGATCTTACATTCTTTCTGTATTTTCTTTTACATAGGTTCCTGAGCCTTGAGGAGAGGAGTTTTGCTACCCTACCCACCCACTCCCACTACTTGGCCCTGGCCTTCCCCTGTGCTGGGTCCTATAAAGTTTACAAGACCAAGGAGCCTCTCTTCCCAATGATGACCAATTAGGCCATCTTCTGCTACATATGCAGCTAGAGACAAGAGCTCAGGGGCTACTGGTTAGTTCATATTGTTGTTCCACCTACAGGGTTGTAGCCACCTACAACACCTTGGGTACTTTCTCTAGCTCCTCCATTGGGGACCCTGTGTTCCATCCAATAGCTGACTATGAGCATCCACTTCTGTGTTTGACAGGCACTGGCATAGCCCCACAAGAGGCCGCTATATCAGGTTCCCTTCAGCAGAATCTTGCTGGCATGTGCATTAGTATCTGGGTTTGGTGGCTGATGATGGGATGGATTCCNGGATGGGGTAGTCTCTGGATAGTCCATCCTTTCATCTTAGCTCTAAATTTTGTCTCTNTACCTATATCCTTTCATGGGTATTTTGTTCCTTATTCTAAGGAGGAATGAAGTATCCACACGATGGTCATCCTTCTTGGTTTTCTTGGGTTTTGCAAGATGTATCTTGGGTATTCTAAGTTTCTGGGCTAATATCCGCTTATCAGTGAGTGCATATCTAGTGACTTCTTTTGTGATTGGGTTACCTCACTAAGGATGATATCCTCCAGATACATCCATTTGCCCAAGAATTTCATAAATTTATTGTTTTTAATAGCTGAGTAGTACTCCGTTTTGTAAATGTATCACATTTTCCGTATCCATTCCTCTGTGTATCTTAATAAGGGGCCAGGAGGAAGGAGAGAATATCCTGAGGACAGGGCAATAAAATACAATGAAATGGAGAGATAAAGATGAACCTACAATAGGAAGATTAATTTGGGATGGGAATAAGAGAGAAGGGTAAAGGAGGGAGCATGGGGAGGGACAAAACTAAAAGGCATTGTGAAAAAACAAATTATGGTTGAGGCTACCTAAACAATACAGATAGAAAAGGAATCTAAATGTAGTCATAAAAGAATAGGTGAGACTGTGCCCCATATTTTAGCCCATCAGGTAAAACTTCCAGTACAAGGAATTTATTACATCTTGTTTAGTCATTGAACAAAGGGGCTCCATGGAAAGTTAATCATCAATATCTCCTTGCTAGGAACCTTGTGATCTGAAATAGTGACCTGCCTACAGGACAAACTGGTACAACAGTAGCACAAATGTTATGGGAATGACCAACCTCTTTCTGATTGGATTTAAGGCCCACTCCATTAGGCGGAACCCATGCCAAGAAACTAGATAGGTCATGTTCTTAGAAGGAAACCTTATATTATTCTGCTAAAGAAACATAGCAACAAATGATTACTAATGATATACTATTATACTTATAGTTCTAGAGAATGTTAAATTAATAGAATTAACAGAATTTGATTCAAGCATTTACTGCTATGATTAGCCTTACAACACTGGAAACCTCTGATATTTAATGATGAAAACTTTCAATGTCCTGGGGTCATTTAAAAGATGAAATGAAATAAACCCTATTAGGTGCTTAATTACCACTGTGTCTTAACTCCATTGATCAATGAAAAATTGCAGCTACTATGTTGGTATTGCCATATTGTAGATCTAAAGAGGGTTTGAAATTCACCTTTATTTTGGAGACATTTTTTATTATTAAATAGCCCCAAATCCTCAGCTCTTAAATAGGTAATAAATTTTTTATTACAAATTGCTACTGTTTATTTTTTTATTTTTATTTTTTATTAGATATTTTCTTTATTTACTTTTCAAATGCTATCCTGAAAGTTCCCTATACCCTTGCCACGCCCCTGCTCCCCTACCCACTCACTCCCATTTCATGGCCCTGGCATTCCCCTGTACTGGGGCATATATAGTTTGCAAGACCAAGGGGCCTCTCTTCCCAATGATGGCCAACTAGGCCATCTTCTGCTACATATGCAGCTAGAGACACAAGCTCTGGGGGTACTGGTTAGTTCATATTGTTGTTCCATCTATAGGGTTGCAGACCCCTTCAGCTCCTTGGGTACTTTCTCTACCTCCTCCATTGGGAGCCCTGTGCTCCATCCAATAGCTGACTGTGAGCATCCACTTCTGTGTTTGCCAGGCACTGGCATAGCCTCACAAGAGAACTCAATATCAGGATCCCTTCAGAAATATCTTGGTGGCATGTACAATAGTGTCTGGGTTTGTTGGCTGATGATGGGATTGATCCCTGCGTGGGGTAGTCTCTGGATAGTCCATCCTTTCATCTTACAAATTGCTACTGCTTTATAATTATATGTTTGTGTCTTTTTTCTTTCAGGAAAGTAATTATTTTTCTTGAAATCTATAACCTTCTTTGATGCAGTTATATGTAATATAGTTTTTCTACAACTATGATTGGCACTTGTACAACAGAGAGGAAAGTCTTGTCTATTTGAAGAGACAAGGTGCAACTTTACTTACATCTGTAAGGCTTATAACTGTGATTGAATATGATATTTTAAATTCATTAGGCTAACGCATGGCAGTATATATGCTATAAGGAATGGAAAGATACAAGTAACTGAGGCAAAAGGAAGCAAATAAATATTTATGATTGCAGGTATTCTAATTGAACAGTATAGACTTGGGAAAACATTCAATATGATTAGTCAGGTCAGCATGATCAGTTATAATTTAAGGCAAATGAGAACAAAGGATGCTTATCTACTACCCATGAGAAATTCCAATTTCCTAGTTTCATCTAAACTCAACCTAAAAATAGTTGTGACATTATAAGGTAGTTTCACAAAGCAGAGAGACAAGCCTGTTACAAAATTATGTATTTAGGGTCGTGCCTTATTTTTCAGCCAAGGTACCCATTTAGACACTAATATAGCTGGCTTTCTTTAAGTTCCTTTCTTTTCATCTTTAATTGGTATGCTTTTCATTTTTCCCTCATCCATTAATGTATCACTCAGTGATGGCATTCAAGGCTTTTTGCTCTTAGTAGATTTCATATTGGGTGATGATTTTCCTTACCACTCAGATTATTTGAAAGATTTTATTATTTGCTCAAGAGTTTAAAGTGCACTCTTAATGCCCCCTTTTCATTTGAAAACATATCCACTGCAAACATCACCCACAATAATTATCCTGTGGTCTTTGAAAGAAATTTGTCATTCAATTTGAAGGAAGACTAAAAGTGGTCAAATGTCTGTGCATCTATATATGGGAAAATGCCTCCGCAAATAAAAACTAACTTCATTTTTACTTGACATATTACATAGCCGCTTGAAATTGATTTGCTTCTTTTTTAAAAAATGGATGGACTCTTCAGGGAGATATTTGTAAGGGACATTAACACATACCAAATAACAAAGATCTTTGAGTACCTTTGCTGTATGCTATTTTTTGAGAATCCAAAACACATTGTGCATACATGTGGGGCTAGAATAAAAGGCACTTTAGGGCTTAGTTTTTTTTTTTAAATGAAGTAGAAGATACAAGTATGACTGAATAACATTAATGATGTACAAACTATTTAAAATAACAAATTGGTAGAAATAAGTGACCAAAATAATGCATGAGGGGTTAGAGCTATGGCTCAGTAGTTAAAAGCATTTGCTGCTTTTTACAAATGACCTGGATCCAGCCTCTAGCATCTGCATGATTGCTCAGAAAAATGTGTGGTCAAAGTTCCAGGGAATCTCCTTTTCTAATATTTGGGAGTATCAGGTATGCACCATGATGCAGAAATACATATACAGGCAAAATAATTATATAGCAAAATAAAATAATATTCATGAATCTGAAAAACAAGAAAATCAGGATCTTTGGTATTATTGGACTTTTGACACAAGTGTGAGATCATCAGTCCTATAGAGTAATAAAATTTTCTTCTCCAGAGACTAAAATGCATAATAGCTTATTCTATGCTTCTTTTATTTAGTTGAAGAAAGTCTGAAATGTACTGTTGAAAAATTTTGCAAAGGATCAACAATATTCTACACGTTTGTCTCATTCACAGAATATTTAGCTATAATATATGATTGACTGAATTTTTGTTGTTTTTGTGTTTGTTGGCAAGTTCTCACTCTTCTTTTACTTTATATTGATTCTTTATGAATTTCAAATCATGCACCCCAATCCTAGTCACCTCCCAATTCCTCCATGTCCACTCTCTGACCTTTCAAATTCCCCCCAAAGGAAACGAAAAGAAAGAAAAGAAAAAAGAAAAGAAAAATCTCATCATCAAAGTTTTAGTTTGTTACAATGTATACCCCTTTCCTCTTTACTTGCAAATATTCATGACAATGTGTCCTTGGTCTGGTTCAAGGCATCTGGCTTCTACTACACTATCAATACTGGATCTTCTCTAGGACTACTCCAGGCTAGCCTGTTGTTGCCCTGTGTCATGTGGATCCTGCAGCTTTTGATCTGTAGGACTGACCCCTTCATATACTCCAGCAGCTCATAGGTGGGACAGAAGTTGAAGTGGGTCAACTCAAAGCTTGGAATCTGGGCCTCAGTGTGCAGGACTTGGTCAACCTGTCACCTCTTCTGCACCCATACCACCAGGGTGAGCTCTTCTGCTTTTCCTAGTCTAGGGACCATGCCAGGCAGCTTTCCTGAGTTCACACCATCATAGCCAGCTCAGAACCCATGCCACCAGGACCTGCCTGCAGTAGCCGATAAAGGGCAGGACTGAGTGCTACTGCTTGCAAGTGGCAGAGATGAGTACTTTTCCTACCTCTAAAAGGATTATAGACCTTTGCCAACATGTCTAAATATTTACCATGATTTGAATGAACTAAGGACCCTAAAAATCTTCCCTGTTGGCTGTAAATAATCACCCAGATGTCATTTGAGAAAATCAGTGTATGGGCTGCTCAGAAGGAAACAGAGAGCTTAGGAAAAGAAGTACCCTTAAATTATTGTTTAACTGACTTTTGTTTTCTAGGTTGCATTATGAGCTCAAAAGAATTATCATCCTGAAATGTCTTACATCTAGACACATTTTGAAAGTATTTGTTATTCACCAATTAGTGAACTTTAGGACTCTGAAGGAACTTCAGCTGGCTCTGTATTCCCTGGAATATATTGTTACCATGAATTAGGTAGAATGTTAACATGGGAATTGAAACCAATTTATTTTGTAAAGTAACTTCTATTTATATGTCTTTTTAAAAGGCCTAACAGAAGTTCAACTTTCTGCCCTGTTTGAAGTTGACTTGAGGAAGTGATGACTGTGTAAAGCATACCCAATGATTCCAGAGAGAAACGAACTATTATAATTTGGTTAAGTAAACAGAAACTGAAGTAGGATCTTGTAGATTAGTATTTCAGAGTATGTATTTCAGCCTATATATATCTCTGAGTAAATCAATATAAAAATTTAAAAATCAGTAAACCCAAATACTTCTAGAAGCATGGCAGTTTTCTAAAATGGCATTTCCTTTATTTTATCAAGAAAATATTTTCCTTTGCCAAGTGTCTACTAAAACTACCACTCTTGCATTTCTCTTAAATGCAGATTTTGTAGCACAGAATTTAGCTTGTAAGTCACATGGAAAAGAACATGCAGAATTAGAACACAGATGAACAAGATTACATTAATTCATGCAGATAGGCACAGTTACTGTGGTTGGTTTGAAAGGTATTGTTTCACATAGGATCACAGACAGTGGCATAATTAGAACCTGTGGCTTTGGTGGAATAGGTGTGGTTTGTTGGAGAAAATGCATCACTAGGGGGTGGGCTTTGAGTTCTCAGAATTTCAAGCTTGCCTAGTGACTCATAATTCACTTATGCTGCCCGTGGATCCAGACAGATGTAAAGTTCTCAGCTCCTTCTCTAGCACCATGTCTGCTTGCATGCTGCCATGCTTCTTGCCATGATGATAATGGATTAAATCTCTGAAACTGTAAGCCAGCTCCAATCAAATCCTGTGGTTCCTGTGATTATGGTGTCATAGCAATAGAAACCCTAAGAGAGTTGTATTAAAGCACCCAGATAGGCAAAGTTACATTATTGCATAGTTTGTTGAGCAGAACAAGATTACTTCGAATAAAAGGATATTGTTTAAATATAAGAACAAAATTGTTGGCTCCAGCGCATGACCAGGGAGAGGGTGGCATGCAGAAGTGACACAGCTTCTGGGAAAGATCCCGTTTCTGGCTCCAGTCATCCAGCACCTTTCCTGCCAGAGGAGGTGTGTCCCCCAGGGAGGGGTCTCAAGGCCTGAGCTGGCGGGAGAGCCATCTTTGCTCCGGTTCGCCTAGGCTCCAGTCTGTATTGGTGAGGGTGTGGACCGCAGGAATCACACAGCTTTGGGACAGACAGAAGCAACCTAACTTCTGGGATAGAACCCTGTTTCAGGCTCCAGAAATTTGTATTTGATGGTCATTGTAAGTATGGATGAATCCAATGGCAGAAGAGTCATTATCACGGATTCTGAGAAACATCTTTAAAAATAATGGCTTCTTTGTCTGGAACTAAAACAAAGCAATACAAAATGTACTCACTTAACTGTCCCAAGGCCAGATTTATTCAACATATCCAAGGTAAATGATTAAGTGGATCCCTTTATAATACAAATCATTGCATGAGTTGGTGTTGACCATTTAATGGCCTTCACAAATTTGAACAATAAATACTTTTTGTGCACATAAACTGTGTAAAGCTCTGCTATTGCCTGAAGTATGCATCCTTGGCAATTATTATATTTGAGGAGAGAAGGGTATCTTGCTTCTATGTACACTGTAATCATTGGGACTCTAGCCAAGTACATGCTAGAAACTCTCAATTGTTGATTGATGGCAAGTACATCAGCTTGTTTAAAATACCATGGGGTTCTCCAGGCATTTCATTTCCTAATTGTGAACAATTATTTGCATTTAATTTAGATCTTGTCTTGCTGACTGGAAGTCAGATGGCAACACCAGTGAGCCAGAGGAAGTAATTACATAATCTCCAATATCTTTCCATCAATTAATTTACTTGGATGAATTTAAATGGTGACATAAGGAAGTGCTTGATAGTGTTAGCTACAGGGAGGGAAAGGAAAAAGGGGTGATAATAAAATGAATCGTCTGTATTTTCTACCTCAGCTAACTTCAGCTAGCTTATGATTATTAAAGTAACATCAATTAAAGCAACATTATAGCCCTGAATTTTTACTTTTCAGTTAAGAATTAGTTCAAATTCCACTGACATTTGGTAATATGTGTGAAATTATTTCTGATACCTAACAAATGTTCTTATTCAGTTAATTGTATTCTGAAAGACATAAATATAATACTACCTTCTATTCAAGTGGTGGTAAAATGATAAAATGCATATAATTAATTATGTTACTCCCAATGGCTGGCTTTTTTGTACAAAATTCTTTTGTTTGTTGCTAATAGTTATCAGTTTACTTCTAGAAAAATTTCAGCCAAGAAATTTATAAGATAGAATATTTGAAAAACAAAACCCTTTCACTAGAAATGAGGTGAGAAAGAGGAAAAAATTTTAACTCTTATTTTTAAACTGTGAAATGTAAGGACATAAGCCTGGTTTTATTTATTATTGAATTAAGGTTTCCAGCCTTTGGGTGCCTGTAATTTGCTCTACTAATACAAAAAACTGTAGGAATTTATTTGACCTATTACCCATGGCTAACCTTCTAAAACCAACTTAAGAAATTGCAGGTAGAGGAAACAAATAAGATGGTAAGAAAAGAAGAAACCAGTAATGTGTACATGCTAACTATGTGTTTAGAAAGAAAACAGACATTTGGAAATCAGTCCATATGTAAACTTTGGAATTGGCCCTAAAGACTGCTGTAAGTTCACCACACACTTTGTTATTCATTATTAACTCTCCCATGTGTGCACTAAGGTGGACCATTAGTAAGGGAAAGAGGGCAAGACTAAGGGCTACAAAATGGTAAGAAATGGTGGTAAATCCAGCTTATCAGAAGAAATACTTTCTGAGACTTCATAATGCTCCTTCCTTTGTAATTCGCCTCTGCCTGCGGGTGGCCTTCTTACTAGTATTCTGAGATGGTGGAAATATATATACTGCTTTGCTTCTGGGCATGGTGTGAGCAGCAGTGCAACAGCTGATCAGGCTTTGTAGGCTGCACTTGTTGATGTACAGGCACAGAGCAGTTCAGATTCAAAGGATTTCTTTTATCTCTTCTCTCCCTTCTCCCTCTGCTGACAAGGAACATCACCCCAATACCATAGGCGTATTATCTCATCGTTTTTTGTTTTTTTGTTTGTTTTTTTTTTTCAAAAAGAAAAACTATACAGCTTACAGAGGATTATGAAGCAACTGTATTAATTTCTTCCTTCTTAAGTGGCTTATCTGCATTGATATGGGATGCAGCTGGGATGGACTTTTCCATACAAACCCTTTGCTTACAGTGAGCAGGAGTGGGAGGGTTCACAAAATGTACCTGTGACTGTTTCTCTCTCTCTCTCTCTCTCTCTCTCTCTCTCTCTCTCTCTCTCTCTC
>NC_034613.1:135148204-135178023 GCF_900095145.1 Mus pahari | reverse complement strand
TGTGTGTGTGTGTGTGTGTGTGTGTGTGTGTGTGCATGCAAGTGGGAATGGCATTAAGACATTGAAAAGCATAAATGGTTTTAGATTATCAATTGTTTTAAAGTATGTCTTTTCCTTTATTAAGAAAAATGACTTTTCTTAAACTCTTTGTTATAAAATGTTCTTAGTTACTAGATCTGGTATTTCTTTATAAATGTTGTAATAACATAAAACCTGCTATGAGTTTGCATGCCAAAAGCAACCACAGAAATGTTAAAGGGGATTCCTTTTTCCTTAAAATTCCTGATCCTGAATTGACTTTGTCTCACCAGAATCATTAAGGTCTGTGAATGCTGCGGAGCTTAAGGCAATTCAACACAGCTAAATGTGTTCCTTTGCCTTCTGCCTAAACCATACTACAATGAATTTTAAATCGCCTTCCTTTGACAAAATAACTCTTAGGATCATCTTCCGGTTTCAAGCCCAGCATTTGGACATTTTTGTCACATTGTTACTAATCTATATTTATATAAAAGTTTATTGGGATATATAAGTTATAAATAATACCGGATTTCATAATGTTATTTTTCCTTTGTGTATAAGATTCATTTTGATCACACCAATTCCACATTACTGTATTCTATTACCCTTCCGCTCTTGCTGATCCCCTTCTTTATGTTTACTCTCCCTTCTAATTTCATTTCTGTTTTTATACTCAGTGGTGAGCCAATGAGTTTCGTTAGGACTGTTTACAAGAGCATGAATAAGGGGTTTCTTTTTTTTTTCCAATGTAAGATACACTTTATTTCAGTTTTTTTTTTTTTAAATTTAAACATTCTTACATTTAGTAAGACACAAGAAAAATAAAGGCCAGGGTTATTTTAAATGTTTCTATGTAGTCTTCTTAATGTCCCATATGTTGACTTTTTAAAAAATTTTTTTTTATTATTTTCTTTATTTACATTTCAAATGCTATCCCGAGCCGGGGGGGGGGGTGGTATAGGGAACTTCCGGGATAGCATTTGAAATGTGAATAAGGGGTTTCTTACAAGTATAACTGTAACCTACCAAAGATAATAGACACCACTGAAGAAAATGTTTCTCACTCCTCTATTAACTTCCTAAAACTCCTTTAGATATGGGCTATGGATCTTGTGAGCCCTTCATCCCACATGGTAGAATGTGGATAGTCCCAATTTGTGATGGTCTTCCTCCATTAAAAAATTAACTGGTGGTTAGCATGTAGTAGAATGCGAATTGATCCATTCTTATCTCCTTGTATAAAGCTCAAGTCTAAGTGGATCAAAGAACTCCACATAAAACCAGAGACACTGAAACTAACAGAGGAGAAAGGGGGAAAGAGCCTCGAAGATATGGGCAGAGGGGAAAGATTCCTGAACAGAACACCAATGGCTTGTGCTGTAAGATCAAGAATCAATAAATGGGACCTCATAAATTTGCAAAGCTTCTGTAAGGCAAAGAACACTGTCAATAAGACCAAAAGGCAACCAACAGATTGGGGAAAGATCTTTACCAATCCTAAATATGATAGGGGACTAATATCCAATATATATAAAGAACTCAAGAAGTTGGACTCCAGAAAAACAAAGAACCCTATTTAAAAATGGGGTATAGAGCTAAACAAAGAATTCTCAATTGAGGAATACTGAATGGCTGAGAAGGACCAGAAAAAATGTTCAACATCCTTAGTCATCAGGGAAATGCAAATCAAAACAACCTTGAAATTCCACCTCACACCAGTCAGAATGGCTAAGATCAAAAATTCAGGTGACAGCAGATGCTGGTGAGGATGTGGAGGAAGAGGAACACTCCTCCATTGCTGGTGGGATTGCAAGCTTGTACAACCACTCTGGAAATCAGTTTGGTGGTTCCTCAGAAAATTGGACATAGTTTTACTGGAAGATCCAGCAATACCACTCCTGGGCATATACCCAGAAGATGTTCTAACTTGTAATAAGGACACATGCTCCACTTTGTTCATAGCAGCCTTATTTATAATAACCAGAAGCTGGAAAGAACCCAGATGTCCCTCAACAGAGGGATGGATACTGAAAATGTGGTATATTTACACAATGGAGTACTACTCAGCTATTAAAAACAATGAATTTATGAAATTCTTAGGCAAATGGATGGATCTGCAGGATATCATCCTGAGTGAGGTAACCCAATCTCAAAAGAACACACATGATATGCACTCACTGATAAGTGGATATTAGCAGAGAAACTTAGAATACCCAAGATACAATTTGCAAAACACATGAAACTCAAGAAGAAGGAAGACCAAAGTGTGGATACTTCACTCCTTATTAGAATGGAAAACAAAATACCCATGGAAGGAGTTACAGAGACAAAATTTGGAGATGAGACCGAAGGAAGGACCATCCAGTGAGTGTCCCACTCGGGGATCCATCCCATAAACAACCACCAAACCTAGACACTATTGTGTATGCCAACAAGATTTTCTGAAAGGACCCTGATATACCTGTCTCCTGTGAGGCTATGCCAGTGCCTGGCAAATACAGAAGTGGATGCTCACAGTCATCTATTGGATGTAACACAGGCTCCCCAATTAAGGAGCTAGAGAAAGTACCCAAGGAGCTGAAGGTGTCTGCAACCCTTATAGGAGGAACAACAATATGAATTAATCAGTCCCCTAAGAGTTCGTGTCTCTAGCTGCATATGTAGCAGAAGATGGCCTAGTCGGCCATCACTGGGAGAAGAGGCCCCTTGGTCTTGTGAAGATTATTTGCCCCATTATAGGGGAATACCAGGACCAGGAAGTGGGGAGTGGGTAGGTTGGTGAGCCGGGGTGGGGGAGGGTATAGGGGATTTTCAGGGAGGAAACTAGGAAAGGGGATAGCATTTGAAATGTAAATGAAGAAAATATCTAATAAAAAAAATCTTCTTTGGCTAAACAAGAGGCTCAACATTTAAGAGCATATACTGCTCTTTCAGAGACCCTAGCTGCTCATACATTGTTCTATTCTCAACATCACATTAAAGAGCTCACAACTGCCTGTAACTTCAGGATATCCGCTGCCATTGGCCTCTTCAGGTATGTATACTCATATGCATAAATATTCTCACACACACATACACACACACCCACACACCACAATTAAATGTTTATTTTCTAAAAAAAATCATTTTTATTTATTTCTCCCATTCCAGATAGTATCACCTGCCCCACTTCTTATTATGATTTCACTTTTTATTATTCCATTTCACCTTTTCTCTCGTGCTTCTTCTTTTCATGGCATTTTAGTATTCTAAAGGTCTCGTTGTTTTCTCTTACATAACATATAGACCTATATCTCTTTAGTACATGAAAGGTAGTTTTCATTAATGTAAATTCACATTCAGAAAGCATCGTAAAATTACCTCAGTTCTAACTTAAAAGGAGAGTTCCTTTCCATTTCAGAAGTGCAGTTGATGAACTTCAAAATCTCAGAATACTTATCTAAATCTCTTCAAAATTTTTGAGATTAGTCCTTATCTGAGAAATATTCCATCCACAAATTATATTAAGTGACAATCACACATCAATTTTCACATAAGTTGGAATAACTAAATCGCCATGGTGTCTATACACAATTTGAGACATTTCAAATGCTCATGTGTAAAATGCTCATGGACTTTGAAACTCAACCCAGACACAAACAACTCAATATATCTTTGGACTGCCAGCTGTTCCGAATGATTTCAAGCACAGTTTGATATATATCAAAGAGCTTGTCCTTTGCCTTTTTTTTTTTCCTTTTAATCTGTTCACTCTTCAGAGTTTACCCTGGAAGTGACAATAATGAGATATCCATGGGCAAGTAGTCACAGTATGGGTGTTTTCCATCTTATAAGACCTCAGTAAGCCATCTCACTGTGGTAGAGTGCATGTACCAAAATGTGGCAACTATAGCAGGGAAGCACTAAAGTCTTCTCAGTGATTGCCTCCTTCCTCTTGCACTTACATTTTCCTAATAGGACTTAGACCTGCAAGTGTAAAAGCTAAGAATTATTGTTCATAGCATATAACTTTGCTAAAGAAAAGCCAAAATTGGAGCCATTACTTGTAAACTTTCTTGCTTTGGAATCTTTATTAGTATTTTGTTATGTTTCTCATAAACATAGTGCCAATGATTAAAATAACACCACTTACAGTCTGACTAGGAGCAATATGGCTGCTTATAACAGTAGATTGCTAGAGAAATAGTAAGGATTGCAGACATGTCCAATCTTTTGACATTATGATAGGCAGGCCATTGTCATCTACAAAATTCAAGCATGGGAACAGAGCAACTGAGTTCAAGAATAATCATGCAGTGAGGCTACTCTCACACATAAAAAAAATCCCTATGTGCAGTCAGGATTTTCCCTCATTATCCTCCTGGCCATCACCACACAATCTGTGCAGAGAAGACTGCATCAAAAATCTTAGGATGGATTAAGTTTATAATTTTGTGTTGGGCTGTACTCATAGCTATCCTGAGGCTGTGCATGTAGTTACAGGTAGCCCATGGGCCACAAGTCAGACACATTTGAATCAGTCCATATAACTATACTTGTTACTCTTATAGAGTTCATATCCTCTTTCGGTTACACACACACACACACACACACACACACACATCACACACAGAGGCCCTACTGGTATCCTATTAAAATAGAATTAGTAATAAAGACAAAAAACAAATTCAATGTTATGCAGTTCTAGCTATGTGTTCTATATTTGTTGATGCTTATTATTATCAAAATAGACATATTTTTGTGACAAATAGTTTTAAAGTCTGTTACGTCACAACTCAGTGTCAGTTGGATAATTAACTCTCCTTTTTCTGTGTTTCTGAGGATCATAACTAGACCTTTGTGTATGCTACAAACCATGTTACCACTGAGATATACTTCCAGCCTCATGACTCTTAGTAAGTAGATTTTTTAAAGGCAACTCTGAGAACTAGGCTTTATTCACTTTATAAGAGAGAAAAATAGTATGAATTTTTATGGTATACTGTGTATACTAAGGCCTCAGATATGGATGTGCCACAAGTATTACTTTTTATTTGTGACAATCTGTCATATGATAGTAACTTAGTTGCTAAGTAAGATAAAAAGAGGGAAAGATGAAGATTTCAGCAGCCTATGGCACTATTAGGAAAATAATGTGGAGAAAATAATGGACCATTAGGGAATTTTTGTTGAAGCTGAGCTAACACAATGCAAATATTAAGCTGCTTTTTCATCTGGATATTATCTGAACTTGTCTCAGAGGCCAAACTATTTTGACTTAAGTCCCTCAGTGATTAAAAAAAAGTAAATATATCATTTCCTTCTTCAGTTGTGGATTATGAATGCTTTTCAAATAGTCTCACATTTTCTTGATTTGGCTCCTTATCTTACTAATTCACTTTACTCAATGGACACTTCTGAAGCAAAATTTATTTCATATCAGTTTAATTTACTGAAATAAAATCTGTGTAAGAGGGGAAGAGAAGATTGCATCCATAAATATTAATATTGATAATGTCCATATATCCTATACCATACATTTGAGAAAAATAATCAAGTGGCAATACATATACTATGTGTTTCTCTGTTTAATACCTAGAAGAATTAAATAATATATTATTTCAGGAAAAATAAACAACTTATTGAGTTTTTTGTTACTATAATGAAATTCACAAAACAGCTAACCTCATAAAAACAAAAGGTTTACTTAGATGCTCAAAAGCAAGGAACTTGCATGGGATCAGATCTCCTAGGAGCCTCACAGCCAATAATCAATGGCATATGGCAATTAAGAATATGTTTCACAACTTGAGCCAGGAAACTGAGAATATGAGGTAGAGTTGTACTTGTGGCACCAGTAATAACCGTTTCAAAAGAACAAGCGTATGTCCCCTTAGCATAGTGGTTCTCAACTTTCCTAATGCTGCAAAACTTTAATATAGTTCTTCTTGCTGTATTGAGCACCCCAAACATAAATTTATTTTCATTATTAATTCATAACTGTAATTTTGCTATTATTGTTAATCATCACATTAATATCTGATATTCACAATATCTGATAAGCTACCTCTGTGAAAGAATCATTCAACTCCCCCAAAGGGATCACGACCCACAAGTTGAGAACACTTGTCTTAGAACCAGTTTCATAGGGCATGCCTGCAATGACCCAATTAGCTCCTACTATGTCTTACGTTTCAAAGGTTCAACTTCTTTTCAGTAATGCCACTCTGAGGACCAATCCTTCAATCACAGTGCACTTAACTCTAGTAGTTGGTAAGCTGCGGAGAAAGAAGAGAATAAACAACTCATTTGTCATGGTGTTTATCTCTGGGAAAGATGGAAAATGGACAATCACGAAAAGAAATTAGGTAGAACATTTGAAAGCTCTAGGCATATTCAATTTTCAAGTTGAAAAACTCATTTTGCTCAAGTATTCATTTTCACTCCATGTTTTAGATGGATATGATTTATACTCTCTTTTGTGCATATTTAATAAAAAGAAATGTAAAAGTATTTCTTTAGGTAAAGGTAAAGGAAAAGCCATAAATTTATCTCTTGGAACTCTATTGTTTTACAATTTCAGTTTTCAGTTAGAATGTACCTCAATATACCATTTATAATAATGTCTAGATTTTATCTCAATTTAAGAAAGTAAATTAAATATATCTCTGCTAATTTCACATTTAAACTAAGGAAAGCAGACCCTAAGCACTCCAATATCATATCTAATCCAAATTTCAGTATTCTACTTAATGTGGTTGTATGATAAATCACCTATACCTTAAAGACTTTCAATAGCTATGGGCATTCAGATGTCATGGTTCTGTTAGGTCAGTACTCTAAAAAGTTTCGTGGCTGGTCTTTCTGGCTCATACTCTCTTTTGTGGGTAAAGTGGAAAAACAGTAGCAATTTCAAGTCTTTTCTGTGAGAGCTTATCATGTGAGCTAATTCAGGTTTCTTCACACCGTGGTGGCTTTAGGCTGGCAGATTCCTTACCAAGTGACTAAGAGCTCCAATGTGAGTTTTCCATGGAGCAAAAATGCAATAGAATTGTCTTTTATGCATTCAGCTGCTTAGGAAATGTCCTTTGAGACATAGTCTATTGTTTACAAGTTTGTCACAGGTTCCTAGATTCCACGACAGAACAATTAGACTCCATCTTTCTTTGGAGAGTAGAAGGGAAAAGATAATGTTGTAGCCTCCTTGGAAACCATAATGTACCAAACATTTATAGCTGGAATGGTGACAGCTTTTTCAAACCCAAATAGTCTAAAGTGGAGTGTTATTAATAATTATACAGTGAAGGGTGAAAGTTCAGAATGTGCCACATGTATCATGATATGTGGTCACCTTGGTAACAGGACAATTAAGTACAAGAATTGCCCTGGGCATTTTATACCTGAAAACATTATTAAAAATACATCACCTTTCAGATCTACCTCATCAAAATTCAGGACCTTTATCTCACAAAGACAAAATACAGAGACCTCAAAGATTTTATTTTTTAAAAAGAGTAGTCAGAATGCAAAACTGTTTTGAAATGGCTGTGCTCTTTCTCTCATTTTATCATGGCTAGGTTACCCTTCCTTTCCACGCAGAGTCAAATATTTTAATTTGGAAGTTGATAATATTATCACAAACACACACAGCAGATATTTCAATATGTCTAAACACCAGGCACCTTAAACTCTATGAGGATACTCTTCTGACTGCTAATAGGCCTATTCTTGCTGAGGCCTTAAACTCTGTTTCTCATAGCGGGTACTGTGCAATACTTTTAGAGCTTAGGGGTTCACTGAAAGCATTTTTCCATGGTTAAAAGTGATTAAAATATCTGTGAACTTCATTTATTTGCTTAAGATTCCAAGTTCATAATCCCGGAGAAGACTCACAATAACAGATATGTCAAAGCTTGGACCCACAAATCCCTGTATTCAAAGTATATGATATCTTTAGCAATAGAGCCTTACATTAAAGTTCTGAGCAGAATTCAGGGGCAATAGAAATAGCCTATATTTTTGGGAGAGTCTCTTGGGGTCCCTGCCACCATGTCCAATAATTTTATGTATTCTAGGGTTACAGATTGAACTATGATACACATATGTAACATATATAGTAACCATCACATATTATATGCTTTTTAAAATTAGCTTATTAACTAGTGCTTCCCTATGGCTTTTTAAAACATCATTAGTGATCCCTTTCCCACTCCCTAATCCTCTGTATGCCTGTTCTACTCTTTCACACTCTATAGCTCCACTCCACTTTTAACTCCCTTTCCTGACTTCTGCAGTTGCATCAGGTTAGGTACACACATCTAAATAGTCAGAGCTAGGAATCACAACTAAGAGAAAGAACAGACTACCATTGTCTTTCTAGCTCTGGGTTACTATACTCAGTATAATATTTTCAGTTCCACTCACTTCCTTGCCAATGTCAAAATTTCATTTTTCTTGCAGCTGAATGAAAGCCTCCTCCATTGCTATCTCTCATAGTGTTTGAAGGTGCTATGTAAGGTTCTAAGTACATAAAAACAATCATTGATCCCATACATTTGTAAAGCCTATGAAGTACAACAATGATTGGTCTGGAAATATCTCCTCAATGGCAAAGTAATGCAACTCTTGTCTTAGAGGTAATCAACAAATCTAATTGGACAGCTCAGTAGGAGAGAATTTAATGTGTGGTATTGTAAACTTAACTACCTGTGGTGGAAGAGGTCATTGCCCTAAGAGGAAAACCTTTAACTGTCATATTCCTAAACCAATAAAGTTCCAAGTGTGTTCTAAATACTTGTATTCACAAAAAGTGTAGCTTTTATCCCTCATTAAAAATACTTCTTTTTGCAATAGATAGAGACTATTACAGAGATCTGTAACTGGTCAAAATTCAGAGAATAAATGACTTTGGGTTACTTAGCCCAACTTGATATATCTACAATACATTCTAATATTTAAGAGTCCAGGAAAATCATAAAAGATGGAGTGGAGAAAATATACAAACCAGCAGATCAATCTGCCTTCTGTTAAATCTTGTCTTCTACATTTGGATAGGGAAATTTCACCCATGAAATCTCAAGAATATGATGGGTTAAACAAGATCAGCCCAATGATGACACTAGTTGGATGCCATGCCAATATGTATGGGGGGAAATTCACAAAATTGTACTTCTAAATACTGAATTATTGGAAATCCATGGCTACTTAAATAGGGAGAATCAATTGTTTTCCCAGGATATGCCCTTAGGTATACTGTCTATTTCTGTGTCCAGGTCTAAACACATGTACATAAGATCAACATTAAATAGGCTCCATAGGTTAAACAAACACACAGACACTCACACATACCACATTGTGATATATATGTATATTGAATGTATATTTATATACATATTATATTTTAATTATATATTTTATATAATATATAAAATTTTATATTTATATAATATATATTCAATATACATATATCACAATGTAATGTTATGTGTATGTTTCTCTCTCTCTCTCTCTCTCTCTCTCTCTCTCTCTCTCTCTCTCTCTCTCTGTCTCTCTCTCTGTTAATTAAACAAAAAGAGTCCATGAATTTGTCAAAGAGTCAGGTGGAACACAGAAGGAACTTGAGTTGGGAGGAGTAGGGATATTGTAAATACAGTACGAATGTATGAAATTCTCAAAATCTTTAAATTTTTAAAAAGACATTTAAAACATTTTTTTTCTGGTTTAGTTCTGAATTTCTAGCATTCATTTGCCTGGAAACAGCTTTATGTCTTTTAAACAGTACCAATTAACACTTGTAGGATCAGTATTCTGTGAAATGCACTTTAGGGAACACTGCTTTAACCTAAGCCAGAATGTAAGTGTTTTCAACATCTATCAAGAAACTTGGAATGAGCAAATGTAATTATATCCAACATTTAAAACACAGAATTGAGACAGGGGTATTTGAACTGTTTTACTAACAGAGTAACTGTTTGATGAGAGGTTTCAAAAATTGTTGCTTCCAAGTAAAAAGATTCAGATTATTAAATTTACCCTGGACAAAATTTTAATGAATATGTTCATAAGATAAAATTTATTATTTTAAAAAGGCACTTAACAACAAGAACTAATGAGGGCATAGCTTAATTTCATGTTTTGCTTAGTTTGGTCCTAACATAAGATGCTATTTGAAATATTATGGATGTCCTTGTCTGTGTGTTCTGAACAGAGAGACTATGAAAATTAGCCAGCTTCTGCATAGGGCCTGAAATAATACATGGTACATGTTCAGTTGTGGGGTAGAAACAAAAGAGAGAGTTTAAGTACTCCAGGATTTTTGCTTTAAGAGATGAGGCAGGAATATCTCAAAGATCCAAAGAACAACTAAAAAGATACATTTAATTTTATTTAAGACAAAAAAACAAACAAACAAGTGAAGTACAGTTTCAGTGGGATGATGGAGATAATGGGAGGAAATCAGGAATGTGAACTTTGAGATTTCTGATATTATTTGCATATAAATTTGGAGAAGCATGATGGGAATATGAGGCTGGGATTTAGAAGAGTTTAGGTTGGAGACTCTCCATTTGGGCATGATGAAATCTGGTTCTGATATTTATAGAATATATGGTCTATGGGGAAATTTGTAAAGTATTCCAGTCCTGTGTTTCTTAATCTAAGTTAATGTGAGAATTTAATAAATGAATTGCTTTAACATGCATAACCATAAGTGAAAGATCTGTATGATAAAAACTTCAAGTCTCTGAAGAAAGAAATTGAAGATCTCACAAGATGGAAAGATCTCCCATGCTCATGGATTAGCAGGATTAATATAATAAAAATGGCTATCTTGTAGAAAACAATCTACAGATTCAATGCAATACCCATCATTATTCCAACTCAGTTCTTCACAGAGAAAGGGAAATTGAAAAATTCATCTGGAATAACAAAAATCTTAGGATAGCAAAAACATTCTCAACAGTAAAAAGAACCTCTGGTAGAATCACCACGCCTGACCTCAAGCTGTACTATAGAGCAATTGTGGTTAAAAAAAAAATAACAAAACAAAACAAAAAAACCCTGCATGGTACTGGTATAGTGACAGGCAGGTAGATCAAAGGAATAGAATTGAAGACCCAGAAATGAACCCACACATTTATGGTCACTTGATCCTTGACAATGAAGCTAAAATCATTAAGAGGAAAGAAGACAGCATCTTTAACAAATGGTGCTGGTTCAACTGGCAGTTTTCATGTAGAAGAATGCAAATTGATCCATTCTTATCTCCTTGTACAAAGCTTAAGTCTAAGTGGATCAAAGAACTCCACATAAAACCAGAAACACTGAAACTTAAAAAGGAGAAAGTGGGAAAGAGCCTCAAAGATGTGTGCACAGGGGGAAGCTTCCTGAACAGAATACCAATGGCTTGGGCTGTAAGATCAAGAATCAACAAATGGGACCTCATAAAATTGCAAAACTTCTGTAAGGCAAAGGACACTGTCAATAAGACCAAAAGGCAACCAACAGATTGGGAAAAGATCTCTACCAATCCTAAATCTGATAGGGNACTAATATCCAATATATATAAAGAACTCAAGAAGTTGGACTCCAGAAAAACAAAGAACCCTATTTAAAAATGGGGTATAGAGCTAAACAAAGAATTCTCAACTGAGGAATAATGAATGGCTGAGAAGCACCTAAAAAAATGTGCAATGTCCTTAATTATCAGGGAAATGCAAATTAAAACAACCCTGAGATTCCACCTCACACCAGTCTGAATGACTAAGATTAAAAACTCAGGTGACAGCAGATGCTGTAGAGGATGTGGAAAAAGAGGAACACTCCTCCATTGCTGGTGAGAGTGCAAGCTGGTACAACCACTCTGGAAGTCAGTTTCGCAGTTCCTCAGAAAATTGGACATAGTACTACTGGAAGATCCAACAATACCACTCCTGGACATATACCCAGAAGATGCTCCAACATGTAATAAGGACACATGCTCCCCTATGTTCATAGAAGCCTTATTTATAATAGCCAGAAGCTGAAAAGAACCCAGATGTCCCTCAACAGAGGAATGGATTCAGAAAATGTGGTACATTTACACAATGGGGTACTACTCAGCTATTAAAATTTATGAAATTCTTAGGCAAATGGATACATCTGGAGGATATCATCCTAAGTGAGGTAATCCATTCACAAAAGAACTCACTTGATATGCACTCACTGATAAGTGGATATTAGTCCAGAAGTTCAGACTCATTCATGGGGAACAAAATACCCATGAAAGGAGTTACAGAGACAAAGTTTGGAGCAGAGAGTAAAGGAATGACCATCCAGAGACTGCCCCACTTGGAGATTCATCCCATAAACAACCACCAAACCCAAACACTATGACAGATGCTAACAAGAGCTTGCAGAGGAGCCTAATATAGCTGTCTCCTGAGAGCCTCTTCCAGTGCCTGGCAAATACAGAAATGGATGCTCATAATCATCCATTAGACAGAGCACAAGGTCTCCAATGAAGGAGCTAAAGAATGTTCCCAAGGAGCTGAAGGGGTTTGCAGCCCCATAGGAGGAACATCAATATGAATTAACCAGTACCCCAGAACTCTCTGGGACTAAACCACCAACCAAAGAAATCACATGGTGAGACTCATGACTCTAGCTGAATATGTAGAAGAGGATGACCTAGTTGTTCATCAATCGGAGGAGAGGCCCTAGGATCTGTGAAGGATCTATGCCTCAGTATAGGGGAATGCCAGGACCAGGAATGGGAGTGGGTGGGTTGGTGAGCAAGGGGAGGGGATAGGGTATCTTCGGAGGGAAAACCAGGAAATGGGATAACATTATAAATGTAAATAAAGAAAATATGTAATATAAAAAAGAAAAAATGCATAACCCTATGGCTGACATACTTAGGCAAACAATAAGCATAGCTACTATGTTAGTTTTAGAATGCACATAGATAGCACTCATTTTGTCTTAGAGTAATTTAAATATAGTGCTTAATTTCTTTTAAATTTTTGTTTTCATCTTGGTGGGGTGTGTCTTTTACATTAATGTATATCTGTGTACTATGTGCATGCTTGTTGTCAGCAGAATTCAAATGTGGGCAATATATCCTCTAGTACTGGATTTAAATGTTGAAAATCACCATGTGTGGGATGGTAATTGAACCCAGGTCCTCTTTAAGTGCACTGAACCTCTGAATCATCTCATCAAACTTCAATTTTTCAGTCCAATAAATGTTATTAGATGTGCTCAGCTTGAAATTTCTACATGACTTTTGAATATTTTTGTTTTAGTTTGTTCATGAGTTGAATTAATTATGTCATCACTATGCCACATTAATCCATTCCTTCCCTCTCTTTGCTATTTCTGTCATCTGACTGAAGAGCCACCCAACTATCACCACCACCAGAGTATAACAATGCAGACAGTGCCACAGGCAAAACCTCAAGTGCTCTTCTCATGTCAACTGAAATAGGAACAACACCACTGGAGCTATGCAATCCTGGAATGAAGGGTACAGAATGAGATTTATTTGTCAATCAATTCTAAGAGGAGGAAAAAGGCAAGCAAAGTGGCCAGGAACATAAGAGCTATTCTCAGCCATATATATCCTTTAAATGTAGCACCATAATATTGCGTAGGTAAATTTTAAGACTTTTCCAGTGTTACTGCTCTTTAGCATGAGCATCAAAGTATAGGTAAGGGTTGTCATGAGAAATAAATGAAATGATGTATATTAACTTAGCACAGTGCCTGAAAACATTATATGATACATCTTTCTGGCCCAGTTTGTACCCAGTCTTCCTTTCCTTTCCAAATCATTATTTTCCCCCTGAGGTAGACTAGCATATTTCTCTGGGCCTTATGATCCTCATTTTCATCCCCTACTCTAAAACTGGTCACACACTACCTATTACTCGGAATCCATTCATATTGCCTTTTCTGTCCTCAGAACTGAATCTTAAAATTAAATTCTCCCTCCATCCCTTGACAGAAAATATTGACCTCTTTTCTGAATCCAAATTCTTGCTCATGCTACCCATTTTTTGCATATACACTACTGTATAGGGAAATGGTAAGCTATATAGAAAAACCAAACGATAATATCAATCATCAGATCAGACACTACTAATTTGGCTATATTGCTTTACTTTGGTCAAGTTATTGTCTTTATTCTTCTATAAAATAATGACAGGAATAACTTCAATAACTGGTATTGTTATGTGAATTGAATAGGATAATCTATTCTACTGAATTGGGTTAATGTTGGAAAAACCAAATTATTTCCTTTTATTTCATGTGTCTTATTTCTAACTAGACTGTAAGATTCTGAATAGAGACTTTGTGTAGGAAAAATGGTTCTCAATCTATTTTGCACTAATAATTATTATGTTAATCCATAATTTAAAAACACATTTGCATCATGTCTTAGTCCATTCACTAGTATAACAGAGAATAGTTTTAAATATCTGTAACTCCAAAAAGATATATTCATATAAATACATGTTCACAGATATATGAGTATATCCATATTTTAGTAAATTTCATAAAACACCCTCATTGTATGATTTGTAATCTGTTGTATTTATTGTCTTTCATTCTATTCTCTTTTAACATACAATTTCTAACCACAAATTGCTTTCTGTACCCACCAATGGGCATGATTACACATTTTAAACAGTGAAACCTATTGAAAGATTGTATCACAAGCACAGATATTTGTTGAGTGTGTATCTGTGACATACATAGGTTCTTCACAGTCTCATCTCCCAGGCTCCCTAACATCTTCCTGCCTAAAAGAACAAGACAAATGGGATATATGTCTCTCAATCAGTAACGTGGACTCTGGGTCATGCTGTATTTTAGCTACGTCTTTTTCTATAAACCACACAGCACAAGTATGCTATGGATTCTGACATCCCACTTACAGTTTAGCTGGTGTCATTACACAATGTCCCTTTGCTGCCACATGCCACTATGCTAATACATGCACTTACATAAATAAGTTGGGTTCTGGGGCTGTACTGGATACTGTCCTTTGTTCATGCATTTGATTTTAATTTTTCTCAGAATGATCATCAATTTCCTGCTTCTCACCACATCTCTATTAGAGGTATTGACTGACATGGAACAAACTAGCTTCATTTTTACTGCTACTCAAATTGAGAATCAATGTTCTTAACACAATGGAGGAAACACTAGTGTAAAATGGTATGATGTGGCCTCTGTGTAGTCTTCACATATCTTCTTGGTCTATATAAGATCCTCTCCCAATTCTGATAGCTGCATGCATAAGAAAACCTGGGTTTGCCTCTAGATTTCATCTAAAACCGTAAACTCGACCAATGCCTCCTAAAAGAAGCACTTAGTAAACATTCTGCCTCAGGTTTTCCAAGCACAAAGTAAAAAATAAAAGATTTCAAGCATGCCTATTAATCTCTCCCACACATTTTTCCAGAGTTCTGCTCTTACAAAATTATAGCTGCTGGAAGAGATGACCCTGGTACTGTATTGCAAAATGATTGGTCAAACTGAAATTCAGGCAATATTTACCTTGGAATTAACTGATACTTGCTGTGGACTAGAGATATGTAGAAAATTATTGCCAAACTCTACTACACACAGTGTGGCATACGAACAAGCCAAAAGAAGCATGAGCTACAAAGTACCCAATAAAATTTGGGTGTATGTGATAGATTTATGTTAACTTGACACAAGCTAAAGTTATCTGAGAGGAGGGAACCTCAATTCAGAATATGCCTTCATAAGATGGGGCTGTAGGCATGTCTTTAAGACATTTTTTTAATTAGTTTCAATGGGGGAGGGTCCAGTCTATTGTGGGTAGGGTCATCCCTATGCTGAAAGTAGCCTGAGTAAACCATAAGGAGCAAGACAGTAAGCAGCACCCCCTCTGTGGTCTCTGTATTAGCTCCTGCCTCCGGGTTCCTGGATTATGTGATTTTGTGTCCTTATTTCCTTCAATTGTGTACAGTAATGTGGAAGTATAATCTTAATAAACTCTTTTTTTCCCCTAAGTTGCTTTGGCCATGGTGTTTTATGAAGGCAATAAAAACCCTAACTAAGACAGCGTAGATTAGAAATAGGTTCACTACCACAAACAATATCACAAAATGTATACTCTTAGAATCAGATGTTCAGATGCTTCCCAAGTTTGAATAAAAAAGCATGTTCTACCACATGTTTCTAAATATTCACCACAGATGAGGAAAATGACTCAAATGAAAAATCCCTCTTTTTTGCAATGTCTAAAAGACGTAGAAAAATGTAATCAAACCCAAATAGACGTATTTGAAAATGAAGTAAATGTGTTTTTACAAATGTAATTGTGCCCCTCATAAACAGTTACTTTCCTTTCTTTTCTGTATCTTCTTTTCTGCTTAGCACATAGCAAGTACTCTATTGATATTTGCTACTTTAACAATTTGAAATGCTTTGGAAAAGATTCTATGACTTGTATCTTATCAGCATTAATGGACATTCATTTGTATGTTAATCTTTACTTACACAGGAATACAATATGGAAATATTAATGTTGGCTCCCTTAGGTTTGCCTTCACCCACCAGCTTCATTCCAGCCAGTGAAGGTGAAAGGTTCGTAGCTTTGCCCATCTAAGCCAGCCCTCTCTTCCACCCCTGAGGTCTTTAAACTGTTCTCCTAGCCTGTGCTTTATTGGGAATAGGAGTCAAACGAGTTTTATTCGGAGAGACCCAACAGCTGGAGAAACACCGTCCACAAGACGTTTCTCTACATTGTTCGTCACAGTCTCTGGGTATTCGAGGCTCTGAATGGTTCAGGGTCATGGCAGTTTCCAGGGTAGCTTTTGTGATTGGGGGTCACAACTGCTTCCATCTTAGAAGCAAATCTGCTGATGGGGTGGGGGAAAGGGTTAATCTGTCTTTTGAACGTGAGCATGAGAAACACAAACTCTAGGCCCCAGGGTGTGAAAGAAGTTGGGTTTATGATTTGGCCCCATTATAAATGTGTTTTCTGGAGCAAGCCACATGGCACCACATCACCAACTGGCAGGTTCCCTGTTAGGATCTTCAAAGTGTCTTATCATGTATCCACCACTCAGGGCAGGGGGTTTGAGCCAGGATATGCAATAGGAGGCGTGTATGTGTGTGTGTGTGTGTGTGTGTGTGTGTGTGTGTGTGTGTGTGTGTGCTGGCCTGCTGCATCTGCTGTGTGCTGCCTCCTGCCGGCACAGATGTGCCTCCATGAACTGTAGGACAGGCAGGAGAAATAGATCTGAATGCTCTGGGGGCAGCATGGAGAAGAGATATGACAGGCACACTGCCAGTCTGCTGCCCAGGGATGGTGGCTGCCTGGACCTCTTTGCACTGCCCCTCCTGCTTGAGGTGACACAAGCAGAGGGGAGAACTTTGCCTCAGGCCAGGAGCACGAATCACTGTTCAATGAGTCTCTTCCACTTGGCTTTGGCAAATGGAAATAACTGGGGGTGAAGAAAAACCATCAGTATTTCTTTCTTTTTTAATCTGGTAAATAATTTTTTTTAAAAAAAATCTATTTTCTAAAGATGGGAAAAGTAAATAGTCAATTACAGGGAGGGATACTGTTTTTACAGGACTAAGAGAGATCCTTGGCAACACACAGGAGGAAGGATGACAAAATCAAGTAATTCATAGAAGGAGGAAGAAGAGGCAGCAGTGGTGGCAGCTGCGGCGTTGGAGGAGGAGGAGGAGGAGGAGGAGGAGCAGCAGCAGCAGCAGCATTTGTAGCAATTCAACAGATGGCATAATTTTCTCTTCCCATATCATGCACAGGTGTATGCTGTATTTTGTCACAGACAACTAAGATGATTAAACTTCAGCCCTTATAAGACACTTTACAGTCTCTGGACCTCAGCTGTCTGATACGTAGATTAAAAAAAAAAAAGTATCGGTTTTAGAGGTTTGAAATATTTGTCCATACCTGGCCTGTATCTCCTTACCTTTACTATTCCTATGAATGTTGGTCTAAATTATCTTGAATTTTGCTGGAGATCATTGTTTTTCTGGCTATCAGAATTTTCATTGCTTCCATGTATAGAGATCATAAGTTATTAGAAAACTAATGTCACCAGGGATCAGCAGTCAATGACTAATGGTACAGTGACACAACTAACCCAGCTCCCCTGACTTTCTGAAAAAAAAATATTTTTAAAATGTTTCGAACAATATTTTGTGGTTGTATTCTTTTCCCTTCACAACTCCTCAAAGATCACCCCTCTTCCTGCCTACCACAAAACTCAATAATCTTTCTTTCTCTAAAAAAATGAAATGAAACACAAAAACCTACATACACACACACACACACACAGAGCATAGACAAAAGGAAAAACAAACTATGGAGTCTACTTTGTATTGAAGAGCTATTTCTGAGCATTCCCTGAGGAGCGGTTGTTACCTGATTCTTTTTGCGGGGGGGGGGGGTTAGATGATAAATTTTTCCATCTTCCAGTATTTGCAGTTATCAACTGCAAATAGATTCTTCATTAGCAGTGGGACTTTGTACACAATTTTCCTTTTCCATGCTGGAGTTTTGTCTACTTTGAACTTGTACAGGTCATCTGCATACTCTCACAGTCTCTATGAGTTCATATATGAACTAGACTTGCTATGTCTGGAAAATGACGTTTCTTTGAAGTGATTCACCACCTCTGTGTCTTACAATTTTCACACCTTCTCTTCCATATAGCTCTCTGAGCCTAGAGGCAGATGTATTAAGTCCTGAAGTATATGTTTTACATGGCTTTTAGGGTCTTTTTGAGGATTGTGCTCCAGTCACCTACATTTGTATCTGGCTTTATACTGGACTTTTAAACATGTTGCCATCCAGTCCTTGGGCCAAGTACCTACTCCCTAGAAATGTTGCTATATTTTCCGAATAAGTAAAGAGCACTGGAATCCTTAATTCAGGTTTTGCATTTAGGACAACACAAGCACTGTTCACAATACTTGGCCCAGGAGAGTTAACACTGTGTGCTAATATTGTTTCTTTGTGAGTAGGTATCTCCTAGTACCCTTCATCTGCCTTTAGGCTAAAACTGGTAAGACATCAGGATTGTATCAGTAAGTAGACCCTTTAAGATTTCTGTACTTTACCAAATTGCTGGGGGTCCACTCTATGCGTGGAACATAAGATGCTTTGTGAATTCCGTACTTTGCCTTTTTTCCATTTTTCAGTTTGAAGACTATTCAATGAAGTACTTTCCAAAACACAAAATCTCATTATTAATTTTTAGGTTCTTAGTCATAATTTAAAAAAACAAAAAAACAAAACCCAGATGTGTGGGGCATTGGGCTATGCACAGACAGGATAGTCTCCAGTCGAGCTGAGGTCTGAACCCTGGAAGGGTGATAATTCACCTACATGACACCTTAGGTGTTCCCTCATGCTCCTGGAACTCTGGCTCCTGCCTACCACCCCCCACAGCCCCCACAAGAGAAGCATGATAGGTAGTCATGAAGGCAATGTCCCAAGCTTCTGACCTTCAGGCTAAACTCTTCCCCAGTTACCTAGCAACAGTAAAGACCATAAAAAGGGTTGTTAGGCCCCTCCTCACCTCTCTCTTACTCTCACCCTCTCATTCCTCTCTCATTGTCTTCTCTCCTCTCTCACTTCTCTCACTCCTCTCTGTCTTCTCCTCTTCTCTCTCCTCTCCTCTTACTCTTTCCTTCTTACTCTCTTTCTCTAGAGCCTTTCCTCTCTCTCTCTTTTCTACCTTCTCTCTTTCCTCATGCCTTTCTATAATAAATCTCAAAAACCATAGACAGTCTCTGCTCATCAAGATCCTCTATGCTCACTCTTGCTGGTGTGTGAACCTGTCTTCGCTCTTCCCTCTCTCCCATAACTCTCGGGCTGCAGGGATTGGCCCCAGGGCTCCCAGGTTGGGCTGCCTCTTGTCCACCCACCGAAGAGTGGGTCAAAGACTTGGATTCCCACCTGGGTCTGGGTGGAAAGCCTGTGGCAGCCCCCCCATGTCTGCCTGACCAGAGCATAGGTGGAACTCTGGAGGTCCGTGGGTCTTTCCTCCCTCTCTTCCCCTGGGCCACTTTTTAGTTCCTAGACAGATGCTAAATAGATTTGGTCATTATTTTTTGTTGCAGTGTCTAAAGCAGCATATAGTAAATTGAAGCAAAGCATCTTATAACTCTGAAGTATGGGTAGAATAAGTATTCCTAACCTGCCATTTATAAATGGAAAAATGTTCATTCAGAAAGGCAAATGACTTCCCTATGATATTTCAAGGACAAGTACCTTTGACTTTTTGCAACTCAAGAGGTAGTAAAGTGAGACATGCCAGGATTCTGTTCTTTGTTATTTTCTGTATCTAACATTATTCTCTTTGTTTCTATACCCTTCTACCATTTGTGGGGTGGGGTTTGAGACACAGTTTCTTTGTGTAGCTCTGGCCATTCTGGAACTCAATGTATAGATCAGGCTGACCTCAAACTCAGAGTTGCCTCTGCCTCTGGAGCATTGGGATTAAAGGGGTATGCCACCACCACACAGTCCCTTCTACCATTTAAGGTGATCAATTAGTGGATGTTTGCCTGTCCTCTATCAGATTTGTTTTCACCAATAGAAGGACTTAAAATATTACAGTGAATAGAGTCAATAGCTGTTTGTAGTCTGCAGTCTATCAAGGATGTTCATATTTTAGCTGGATACAGACTCTAATAAAAAGAAAGCATTTAACTGGGGCTTGCTTACTGTTTCTAGGGATTAGTCCATGATCATTATAGTGGGGAGCAGGCAGGCAGGTATGGTGCTGGAGTAGTAGCTGGGAACTTACATCCTCATCTGCAGGTAAGAGGCAAAAAGGGAGAGAGAGAAGGAGATGAAGAGGAAGAGGGAAAAAGAGAGAGAGACAGAGAGAGATGAAGAGACAGAGACACAGAGAGAAAGAGACAGAAAGTGGCACTGCGATAGAAAGAGAAACAGAGTAAAGGAGAGAGAGAGAGAGAGAGAGAGAGAGAGAGAGAGAGAGAGAGAGAGAGAGAGAGAGAGAGAGAGAGAGAGAGAGAGAGAGAGAGAGAGAGAGAGAGAGAGAGAGAGAGAGGCAGGCAGACAGATGGACAGACAGAGAAACACCAGATTGGAAATGACTTAGGCTTTTGAAATCTCAGCCCATCCCCAGTGACACATCTCTTTCAACAAAACCACATCTCTCAATTCTTAAATAGTTCACAAACGGAACCAAGCATTCAAGTATAGGATTCTATGGGAGGTAGTCTTCAAATCACCATACTCATAAAAGAAAGTCCAACAAAGAATATGCAGGCAGTGTTGTATAATGATAAGAAAAAGAATTGGACAGAAATTATACCCACGGGAAGACACAAAAGGCCAGATTTCCCAAGTGACCAACTGGCATTCTGGATTTACACTTCAGATCTCTCATGTAACAGTTGGGGCCACCCAGCTTTGTTTTGCCCACTTCACAGCATGTTGCAAGGATGTATGGAAGTGAGATTAGGAGGTCTCTTAAAATATAAGGGTATACTTTACACATATATTCTACAGATGAGTTGACACAGAAGAAATCCTTGTTCTATTTTCCATAAAAATATTAATTATGTTTTTGTTAAGGCCTCATATTTCTGTCAAACAATATAGAAACTCAAAACTGTACAAAACATTGGAGAAGATTGTCATTTGAGACTATCACTTGCAAAAGTTGTCTAAGTAGAGATTTTCCCACATTTTCTATAGTTTGGAAAGATGTTAATAAAACAACAAATTGGTTGCTACTCTCAGTAAACATTCTCCCTTTTAATGTGTTTCAGATATCTCACTCAAAGTCAATAGAAGGAAAAATATTAAAATCCTAATATTTCATAATTGGAAGAGTTTTGTTAACTTCTTTCATTTATTATATGGGTGGCCTTCCTAAACCATTAATTATAGTCTATGTTGGATTTCCTTATAACCAACTGTAGGTCAAGAAAGATGTATGGAAGTGAGGTTGGGAAAGGATGGACAGGCAGTGGAGGATAGATGCATCTTCAGGAGGCTGGAGACTAATTCTACTGGAGCAACACTGTGAGCCAGTCTAGAGCAGACACTATAGTACGTAGGACAAGGAAATTAAAAATTTTATGTTCTTTCATTTGAGGGCTGCTCTCAAGAGGCGACAGCAGTCCAGAATTCAACCATTTTATCTTGGGATCGACGTGAGAGGTAGGAAGAAGAGAATGTTCTCAACCATTTTGAAGCAGGTTCATGTGCTAGCAGATGGATGTGTCCTGACATAGCAAGAGTAAGGAGATATGGGTAGTGACCCGAGAGAGCACATTTGCTACATCATATGAACTGACTGTACCAGGACTTATGCTTAGATGTTTAGACCTGTAGTCACAAGTTCCACTGTAGTACACTGCTCTTTATTATATTAGCCATGTTACATTCGATATTAAAAGTGATCTTTTGAACATATGCAGTGATGTTTATACATTGCTATTAGATTGTTTCAGAGCAATTATTTTTAAAAATAATGTTAGGTCAGTCATGTTTTTGGATAATTTACAATGTAAGTGCAATCAATAAACAGGTCTATGGTTATGTTTTTTAAGAGTAGACATATTTTTTTAAAAAAGTATTAGATATTTTCTTCATTTACAATTCAAATATTATCCCAAAAGTCCCCTATACCCTACCCCCACCCTGCTTTCCAACCCACCCACTCCCGCTTCCTGGCCTGGTATTCCCCTGTATTGGGGCATATAAACTTTGCAAGACTAAGGGCCTCTCTTCCCAATGATGGTCGACTAGGCCATCTTCTGCTACATATGCAGCTAGAGACACGAGCTCTAGGGGTACTGGTTAGTTCATATTGTTGTTCCTTCTATAGGGCTACAGACTATTTTTATTTTTTAAAGAATTTTACACCTATATAAGAACAAGCATACTAGAAATTCAATATTCATTCAAACTTCAAAGACATTCACACACACACACAAAATCTGCCACTGTCAATGTACTTACAGTTAGAATTGGCAAGCTCACACCCTGGGTCAGCATTGCCAACTTCACTCTTGTTTATAAAGGAGATATATTATTTATATTCTGTAAAAAAAAAAAGGTACTATAGAGTTACAAAACCATACTTGTTATTTTTATTGAAAATAGGTTCTTCTCTCATACATCTCAACCTCAGCCTCCACTCCTCCCAGTCTCCCCCTTTGTCTCTTCTGCAGATACACTCCCTCTCCATTTCACAGCTCATTAAACACTGAGTGATCAAGCTGATGATTGCATGCCTTCACCACTATGTTCTAGTCTCTTTGACATGAAAAGGTACTCTGCAGGCTATGGAAAGAGAAACCTGAACATCAACACCTTACTGATCATATGTCTTTAAGTACTGGTTTTGCTGTAGCCGATGTAAATGACAAGGCCATCCAAGCCTGATACAGATGAAATTGATACAAGCAGTCCACATAATATATTAGTACCAGGGCTGAAATTCTAACAATGATAAAATAAGTAGATACTTCATTGATCACCATATTTAATATCAATCTGTTTGTTATGAGTAATAGCATTATTTTGATTTTAAATTATTGGTGCTGCCTCCTTCCACTACCTTGGAATTCACAAGGGAGTCTTTAGAAGTACAAATATCCTTAGCTGACTATAAGAATAACAATACAACTTAAACTAATACATCACTGTCCTATCACAAGCACATCACTGATGGTTCCTTCCCAGACCAAGCAGAGTATGTGAAAAACATGTCACATTTGCAGAAACAATGACACCAGTCAGTTATAGCCCCAAACTTCCTGGCCCTGTTATCTTTTGAAAGTTCCATGAAGCCACAAAGAAATAGTTCGTAAGAGAAATTATTCCTTCTCCTTCTTTTCCAGGAGGGTCTGGTGAATGCTTCCTTTCTCATGCAATATAGAACACTGGAGGTGAGTGGGTGTCAAAATATCATATATTCCTTAAAATGTTGAGTAATAATGATAAAAACTCCAGTAGACAGTACAAAAAGATGGCTCTACCTTTAATACAATTAATCTAATCTTGTCGACTATTAAAGAGAGCTTTATTTCTCTGAAAAGCCTTTTTTAATACCCTCTGGAAATATAATCAGCACTTGCCCTTAACCTCTGTGTCTATTACCTATCCAGTTTTCCTAATTTGCACCTTTAAGTTTGAACTGCTGATTCGATGGCAAATGATATCCTGGAGTCTCTCAGAAAAATGGAAAAAGAAATTCAAAAATGGAAACCCGAAAAACAAAGCAAGTGAATTTCCCTTTAGTTTTAAAAATCATTTGTATTTTTGAATAATCCATGAAAGAGATAGAGCATCACACTTAATTCATGCTGCCTTTGGGATTGTTTTCTTCTTAACAAAATGCATTGGAATTGGCTGAAAGTAAAAGAAAGCCCTCTTAGTCTGGTGGTTGTTTTATGTGAACAAAATGTTGATATGAAGTAGCACAATTGTGTGGATAATTCAAAAAATAGGGATACTTTTAGGACAACTGCATGATTTTAGCATAATTAGCTACTTATTTGCAGACACTATTTAGGGGAATAACTGAGTTTGCTTTCATTATTACCTCAATTGAAATGTACCTTTTGGTTTCCTTCTCATTTCAGATACAATAAAGCCAGGCATAATAACATTTGTACAACACAAATTTACTTATCCTATCCTTGTATGTATTTTATTACGATCATTTACTCCCCCCTACATCTACCATTCTTTTGTGACTGTTACTGTCTATGCTTTATCACGAGGTTGTAAACTTGAACCTCTCTACTAGTAGTTTATTAATGTTCTTTTCGGAGTCATATTTCCTCATGAAATCATTAACTAAAAATAGACTGTGAAAAACTGAAGGTAGTTAATATAAATAACTAAGTCAGACAAATAAGGTCGGACAATATTTTTAAAGATCTTGTCAATATTATCAAGGCTTTTCTAACCTACTGAAGAGCTCTGAGCAGAAGAATGTTATCATAGCACTGTTTTTGTTTTTGTAAAATGATCTGACTACATTTTTAAAACACAGAGCTAAGGGTAAATTGGGGAGATAGTGAGAAGGGACGTTTAAGTGGGGAGAGGTTTGAGAGGGTTTGGCTTGCAGCTTTATAGTACAGTTGGCTAATGAAAGACAGAAACTTGAGATTTTGAAGATGAGTAAGCAGGCAAGGTTATTATGCTCTTGAAGCAGTTGCAGTAAGACCCAAGGGAAAATGGAACATTTACAGCAGTGTTCTAATGAGCTGCTGGGAGCCACTGATTTAAGTACTTTAGACTGAATCTTTGCGCATTAGCTTTTGTAATCTTTAACGTCAGCTTTCCTTAACCTTTGCTCATCCGTTTCTTCCAAAAGTGATGAAGCACAATTTCTTATGTTAAACCCATTGCATCTGGTATAAATAGACTAACTTTTGTTTCCCTAATAATATCCTGAAATTTACTCTGAGATTTAAAAAAAAAAAAGAATGCAGTTATCAGAAATGCTACATAGTTTCAGCAAGCATCCAAGTGCAAAGAGAGAGGTCTGAATCAGTTTGATGTTAATAGTGGTGTCTGCAGCAGTGAAGTTTCATTAGAAAAGGAAAAGGCTAGCTCAGTGCATAGATGATGCAAGAGTGAGGAAGAAAATGCAGGTGATCGTTCAATGTCTGAAACTATAGTGAATGGTAATTTACTCAAATACGGAACAACAGTGACGAAATATTTTTGGACATCTGGTTATCTTGTCAGAATTACCTCCCACACCATGGATTATAAAATTGCTCATGCCCTATACCTAGTAGATCTAGTCTTAGGGTATGATAAAAGACCTGGAGTTAAGCACTTTGGGATGAATCTACATTAAGTTTCTGAAGCCAAGTTTTATGTGTGAGTCTTACCATTGGGAATGAAGAAAACACAAAAGGAAGCATTCTCAAGAGATCCCCCTGAGCAGAATATCCACAGATGAACTATGTAGTTTTAGTCAATAAAGGAAATGCTGAACAATCAGCTGCAGAGGTAATTATCAGAAGCCATGCAGGACAAGATGGGATCAGAACTCGTGGCTTTGTGAGACCAACCCATCTACTGATAAAAGATGCAGGAAGGTAAACATTAGAAGGAATACAGGTTCCATGGTTAAAAGATAATTATACGTCTGGTAGTGGTGGCACACGCCTTTAATCCAGTACTTGGGAGGCAGAAGCAGGAGGATTTCTGAGTTTGAGGCCAGCCTGGCCTACAGAGAGTTCCAGGACAGCCAGGGCTACACAGAGAAACCCTGTCTTAAAACAAAACAAAACAACAACAACAACAAAAAAAAACCAAAAAAACAAAACCAACCAAACAAAAAGATCATTATGCATTCTATTAGGTAGGATTTGCCACAAATGGTCAGGAATAGGTCATTGATTAAATCAAAGCTTTAAGGATCATGGAGAAGGTTTAGGAAGGAAAGCAAATAATGTAAAAGCTATCACATTTATAATAAAACCTATTATAATAAAAGCAATTGGGTGTTCCTTCCCCACATAACAGTTTTTGCTTTCTGGATGTAACTATGTTCAACTGGCACACATTATTTTAACATTTGGCTTAATACTTCTAAATAACACAGTGTTCCTATGTTCCCTGACCACCCAAACCTTCTGTAATCCTTCCTTATTTCTCTATGACAGTCGCTTCCTTGTTGCTTCTCCAATACATGGAGCATATTTATCACCAAACAACAAAAAGATTGTTTTCTTAAGCACATCAGATTGCCTTCTCACTGTTGATTTCTTCTGCTTAGATTTTTTTTCTTGACTAATCTCTTTTACTCATGCAGAAACTCCATCAGGGTAGAAAATTTTCTCTGTGTCATTCATGTGTGATCTCTGTCCATGGACCAATATAAGGTATATCATAGATCCTTCACAAATAACTATTCATTAAAGAATACTGCTATTTTATAGCAGACTTAAGTGTTTTCAAGTGACAGATAGTTTTTGTATGGTATAAAAAGCCTCAAATCTCTTATAGCTTTATGCTTACCCCATTCTGACACCATCACTTCAAAAAAAAAATCTGTGAACATTACAATGGCTGTGTAAATAAATATTGGTGTTGGTTAAGTACAGTTGAATACAAGGGAGAAGAAACAATGCAGTTACTACTATCACATTAGAATGATCTTCTGAAAAGTTCTTGCTAAAAAATATCAACAAAAACAAACAAAAAAACAACTCTCTTCTCAACCATCGGTTTCTTACACCTGAATTATTTGCACAAACTAGTCACTTCTTGACATTGTTCATTGTCTTTCCTCCTGATTTTTTTTGTTGTGGATGTTGTTGAGGAAACCAGTATATGGGATAGGTGACTCATGTGTCCATTAATATCTCAGGTTTAATAATTTCCTTAGCACACACAAAGAAGTAGTGCTATAGTTTAGAACATACTTAGTAAAGTGAAAATATAAGCATGGGCATGAGAAAAGGAAGCATCAGAAAATAGCATTTTCTTTGTTTTTTTGTGTGCTGGTTAGTTAGTAATTTGAGAGTAAGCTCAGATCATAGCTGTCTCATACTAAGAAAATCATAGCTTCCTAGATATAAAATAAGAATCTCCTTCTCTAGATGGGAGAACTGGGGTTCAACAGTATACGGTTTATGAATACTACATTTGCTTATAGAATCTCAGTTTTTATAATTTGACTATTTGATGCTGTATGTTGTTCTTGTTCTCTTTCCCCCCAACCTTATGACTGTCTCTTGAAAGTGCGCGTGCGCGTGCGCGTACACACACACACACACACACACACATGCAGAAACCTGTATGTGAAAACTTCAGAGGGCAGCATCAGGTCACTTATATTCCTCTATTGATTCAAGGAATTATTGAACTTGGCTATCACCTATTTCCTGTCAGGCAAGAGCTAGGATTTGCTTATCTCTGCACTCCAGTGCTACGGTGGCAGGTGTGCCTTTTTTGGTTGGTTGTTTGTTTGTTTTAATTTGAGTGCTGGGGATGCAAGTCAGGACCCTGTGCTTGTCCAGCAAACTTTTTACCCATGGAACCACCTCTCCACCTCTACAGTTTCCTATTGTGTAATTCTTTATTGAATGCTATTAATTATATTTGGACAAATCTCAGCCAACTCTACCATTCTCAAGAGACTACTGTTTCTTCCATTTCTTTCTTTCTTTCTTTCTTTCTTTCTTTCTTTCTTTCTTTCTTTCTTTCTTTCTTTTCTTTTCTTTTTTTATTTTACAGAATTAAGTATGAGTCATCATATTCTAAATGTTGCCCTTATCAGAATCTAGGCACAAGGCACTGTCTTCCCTTTTCTAACCTTGAATATTTAGCTACTCGGAAAGTGATATATAACACTATCATCCTGCCAACAAATGGTGCTCTTTTCAGCATCCAAGTTCTCAGCTTGTATCATCTGACAGTGATTTCTGTCCATCCTTCTTGGTTTTCAACCCCATAATCACTCTCAGGCCATTTATCTTATGCCATGTGAATGTGTACATGACTGTCACAACACATTAATCTTTTGGGTAGAAAGAATAGCATTGAGCTTTTCATATAAATAATGAAGTTTCTTAATTTGTTTTATCTTGCTTCTTGAACTGTGCTTATTAAAATAAAACATACTCATGAAGTTAGGATTAGTTTTTGTAAGTCAGAAAGGATTTATTGATCATTATGTTTATTCCAAGTGTGAATTTGCCTAGTTTTTTCACATAGCTTCTTCATTCTAGTTAGAGCAGCTGAACTTCAAACTATATTTCATTGAGACAGGATCTCACTGTGCAAATCCAGCTTGGCTCCAACGTGTTTACTTAAGAAGTTAGTCTGGGCTACCCTTCAACTTACGATCCTACTGCCTCAGTTTGTTAAATGCTCAAGTTAAAGATGAGTACCTACATGTCCAGTTAGTCTCTAAATTTTTAAAATTTACTTTTCTTCATTCTCCAACATGCCGAATTCTAGTTTCTTTTTGTCATAATTTTTTCTCCATATGCTGTCTTGTACTTTATTATGTTTCTGGTTTCAATGTCTAGTGAGTAAATTTTAATTCCTATGAAGCAGAATAAGGAGTTGGGTGGAAATTCAAAAGGCTCCACAGGACAGAACTAAGGTCACATTGCTAAACAAACCAATTATGGTACAGTCAGCAGTAGTCACGTTGCAAACTTAGAGGAGTCCAAGGGAAGGAATTGGGGTTAGATTAGGAAGGCTGTGTGATAACCTGTGATATTACAGCAGTGGAGCATGTCTGTTGTACAAACCCCAATCACAAAGACAAAAGCAATGAATCAACAGAGAACTGCAGAATACTACTAGAATACCTAGCAAGATCTTACACACAAAATGACCAAGCGTACAACTATCAAAGAGCAGTCCACAATCAAACATGAAGAACTTTGATCCTCAGTCAGAGTAGGACACAATGTCAAAAAGCACAGAGCTTTCAAATTTATGTTATGAGGTTTTGCATCTGTCCCTCCCTTTGGGTCATTATGCTACTAGGCTGTAAGTGGCCAGGTTTGGATGAGACCAGGAACTGGGGTTACTAGACTCCACTTGAGAGGGAACTGGACTCTTTGCTAGTATGGACCTGGGGGTCCATCCCATAATCAGCCACCAAACAGAGACACTATTGCATATGCCAGCAAGATTTTGCTGAAAGGACCCTGATATAGCTGTCTCTTGTGAGGCTATGCCAGTGCCTGTCAAATACAGAAGTGTATGCCCACAGTCATCTATAGGATAGAACATGGAGACCACAATGGAGGAGCTAGAGAAATTACCCAAGAATCTAAAGGGGTCT
>NC_034613.1:135141576-135148057 GCF_900095145.1 Mus pahari | reverse complement strand
GGGAGTGAATGGGCAGGGAAGCAGGGCGGGGGGAGGGTATAGGGGACATTCGGGATAACATTTGAAATGTAAATGAATAAAGTATCTAATAAAATAATTTAAAAAAAAAAAAAAAGAAGAGGATTTCCAGTCAGATCCCCTTTAACCTTCTTTAATTTTCACTGAGGTATTTTGTCTTGATTCAATCCCTTATGGCCCTAATTGTTCCATGGGGTTAATTATCTTCTCTAAAGTAAATATAATCCTTTAATGCTTTTCAAAGAAAAGAAAGTGATTCTGAAGTCCCAGGTGAGACCTTCAGCTTTGAGTTTTCTTTTGTTTTGTTTTTCTATTTGTTTGATTTTTTTCAGAAGCTATACAGGGGAATTTCTTGCAGATAAAGGCTCTCTGAATTCGTTTTTATAGTCACTCAGTTAGTGTAAAAATTTCAATTTGAAGTCTTCTAAAAAAGATAGCTACATAGTAAGAATGTAATTAGACACTAGCCTTGCATGTTATATAATCTGGAAAGACCTATTAATATTTTATGTCATTTATACTTCTCTCGAATTTGTATTTCATGCAATGTCTACATTTGTACAGGCAAGAAAAAAGTTAAAGAGTCATTATCTAAAAGTGTATATAAAGATACCAAATTTACAGAGCTATTTAGGAATATCAGAATTCCATTCTAAGTTCTGAGAGACATCAGGTTAAGGTTCCTTGACTGGACTTAACACATTAAGTGAACATAGTGATGATGAGATCCACAAAGCTGACAGAAAATATTACCCTCTGAGCCAGTGAGATGACTCAGCAAAGGCATGTGCTGCTAAGCCTGATGTTTGATCCCTAAGACCCACCCACAAGGTAGACACACACACACACACACACACACACACACACACACACACACACATCCATTCCCCTCACTAGAATCTGAACATCTCAATGCTAAAATCTATATACTTATTTTTAAAACTCTAGCTCACACTAGGTCAGTACACAAAAAGGTTAAGAAATGTTTGCTAAAGAAATCCTTATTAAACGATCAATACATGAAAACTGAGTAGTGGACTCGCTGATCACTGGGAATTACTGCTTTTTTGTGTGTCACAATAAGTATAGATGCCAGAGTACCTACTGGTTTCTCCACTTACTCCAGACCTTTAAGTTTTCTAACCATTCAGATTTTTCAGACTCTTCACATTATAAACTCAGATAATAGCATTTCCTTACAGTCTTGCTATGAATACAAAATGAACTGTGAATGTTAAGCCCTATCCTCATGCTAATTACCTTTCTTATGATCTAGTAATTAAGCATTTGGGACTTAGAGCATTGTGTGAGAGACTCCAGTGTGTGGTCCTAGATCCCTGGCTTCAAAGCCTTGTGGAAACAAGCATTGTGATTAAAGAGAAAGAAAAGAAATGCATATTGTAGATGTCTCTTGCTGGTTTCTGAGACAAGCGGCAAACCAGACTAAGATTAGAACTGAGTCCCAGAGGTTCGATTTCATATCCCCCAGTCTTTCCCTTTGGCCAGAGTACTCCCTGAGCTTTTTCGTCACAACTGTTTTTGTTTTTTGTTTTTTTTTTTTTCCTCCTGCTTGTAACCCTCGCCTCTCTGATGTAAGCAGAAGCAAACAATAGAACAGTTGACATTTATGCAGCATTTAAAAGTTTCCTATCTCCTCAAAGATTTATTTTTTATAAAAAGCCTCCTCTAACAGAGCAATGAGGAAATGAAACAGCAGGAACAGCTATTAGTTAAGGTGTGCGGGAGAGTTTTCTCTTCCCGACACTTCTCATCATATTAATTGATACAAATCATAGCGTTTGCTCCTTGTGTACCATTCATCACAGGCTTGCGTGACTGGAAATGTTTAAATGGAGAGACAGCCAATCAGATGCTTCTGCCTGTGGACTTCAGCACTGGTGACTCATCAGCAACCAATAAGATTCCTTCAGTCAGGGAAATCTTTCCTCACCAGGGTAGAAACAAGCTCTGTATGCTGCTGACCTTTACATCAGCAGCTCCTGTTTCTGATCACCATGGTGAAAGGCCAAAGCAGTCTGGAAAGTCCCACCCTGCCACAGAAAAAGAATAGTCTTGATTTGCTTCTATACAGAGGGCTTGGAGTATTTGGTGATGTTTTTCTGTGGGCTCTGCCTTAGAGGAAGCTCTGAGTCCTGTCTCAGAAATCCTAATTGCTCTTTGCAGGGCCAATTTGTCAGCTTTCCTTTTCTTTGAGGAGTCTATAGCTATGCCATGGAGTTTAAAACTAGGACTCACTATGCCTTTCAAAAGAAGTTTTTGTTTGGTTGGTTGTTTTTCCCTTCACCCCATTATAGATGGCAAACACTACTTAGGATTATTCCTACAACATAGCAACACACGGATCAGTTCCCTTTTTGTGAATGCTAATCTTTCTATGTTCTCCAGGTTTAGGTAGAAGTACCAAAGTGTATAATTATAAACATAAGTATTGAAAATATAACATGTTCTATAACTAATATAGAAGTTGTTCTTTTAACCTTAGAGTAAGAAGCAAAGGCTGACTACTGTATTTTCAGAAAACCTGAGGTATTTCAAAATTGTAAAACAAAATTAGAGTTTTACATCTTCTGTCCTTTCTCTATGAAGGGGCAGCCAAATATGGGACATGGCGTGGAGGATGTTTATATGTTTTTCAGGCTCTAAATGACACAAGCAATTTTGCCATGTAGGTAGTTATTGTTTATTGTCCTTTGCTGATATGAAGTTCATGTCCTCTGTCTTCGGGCATTAGCTTTACCCTGGCCATATCAGTGAAGATGTGTCTCATGCTCTCCTGGGTTATGATTCTTAACTTGAGTTTTTCACGGCTTGTCAGGCACATTGGATGGCTAAGTAGTAAGCTTCTGGTTCTCACTATGACTCTGTCAATCTTTCCATGCTTCTCTCTGTGTTGTTTCTCTCTTTCCCCTCCCTATGTATGTGTTATATCTGAGTCTTTTGGAAGAAAGAATTAAAGGAATATTTATGCATCCATCCTTTCATGTCTGGTAAACAAGAATGAGGTCTCTCAGTATTTGCTTCTAGACCTTTCCTAGAAAAAAAAAATGTACTCTTTGATTGTTACATAATCTTGATATGGATTCCTCCCCATGAGGTCTGCCACCCTTTCATCTCTATGAGTTCCACTTTCATCTCTATGAGTTCCACCAGTCAGTTCTCTTTGAAATTCCTGTAGTCAGCTCTGCCTTAATAACAAAATTAATATGGCAAAGGCATTTGACCTCTGCTCAGGTAGGTCCTAAAGTTAGTTTCCAGGAAAATCTTTAGTATGAAAAGTAGTTATACATTTTATGCAAGCCCAGGTTCTACAATACAGTAAGCTTTTCCTTTCTGGGTGATTTTATTATAAGGTAGAAAAAAATGGAAATCAAGCTGATCTAAAAGTTATTAGGATTTATAACGTAAGCAATAGCTTCTCTTTGGCAATTATAAGTAGGTAGAGGAAAAAAGTCAGGGTGAAATACAATGATTATAAAGCACTAAATGAAAGCCTTCAAACTATGCATTTTTTTGCACCTCAAAGGGATATGTACTTCTTTTAAAGAATTTCAGTGACTAAGACAGACAAAGATATTTATACCCAACCATTGAACTGAAGGTGGGGTCTCCTATGGTTGAATAGGGGAAAAGGTGGAAGAAGCTGAGGAGGAGGGTGACCCCATAGGAAGACCAGCAGTCTCAATTAACCAGGATTCCAGGGAGTTCCCAGAAACTGAGCAATCAACCAGGCAGGTTACACAGGTTGGTCTGAGGCCCCCTGGCAAATATGGAGCAGATGTCTGCCCCATCTGGCCTCAGTGGGAGATGTGCTTAGTCCTTGAGGCCCCAGGGAAAGGGAAGGATTGGTGTGGGGGAGCACCCTCTCTGAGGCAAGAAGGAGGAGGATTGGGATGAGGAACTGTGGGTGACTGGGACTGGAAAGGGGGGCAATGGCTGGAATGTAAACAAACAAACAAATTTATAAATAAATAATAAAGTATGTAAAGGGTTTTAAAACAAAACTATGCAATAGTGTCTGGGTTTGGTGGCTGATTATGGGATGCATCCCCAGGTAGGGTAGTCTCTGGATGGTCCATCCTTTCGTCTTAGCTCCAAAATTAGTCTCTGTAACTCCTTCCATAGGTGTTTTATTCCCTATTATAAGAAGGAATGAAGTATCCACACTTCATTGGTCTTCCTTCTTGATTTTCTTGTGTTTTACAAATTGTATCTTGGGTATTCTAAGTTTCTGGTCTAATATCCACTTATCAGTGAGTGCATATCAAGTGACTGCTTTTGTGATTGGGTTACCTCACTCAGGATGATATCTTCCAGATACATCCATTTGCCAAAGAATTTCATAAATTCATTGTTTTTAATAGCTGAGTAATACTCCATTGTGTAAATGTNCCACATTTTCTGTATCCATTCTTCTATTGAGGGACATCACCATTCTTTCCAGCTTCTGGCTATTATAAATAAGGTTGCGATGAACATAGTGGAGCATGTGTCCTTTTTACAAGTTGGAGCATCTTCTGGGTATATGCCCAGGAGAAGTATTGCTGAATCTTCTGGTAGTACTATTTCCAGTTTTCTGAGGAACTGCCAGACACTATTGCATATGCCAGCAAGATTTCGCTGAAAGGACCCTGATATAGCTGTCTCGTATGAGGCTAAGCCAGTGCCTGGCAAATACAGAAATGGATGCTCACAGTCATCTATTGGATGGAACACAGGGCCCCCAATGGAGGAGCTAGAGAAAGTACCCAAGGTGCTGAAGGGGTCTGTAACCTGATAGGTGGAACAACAATATGAACTAACCAGCACCCCCAGAGCTCATGTCTCTAGCTGCATATGTAGCAGAAGATGGCCTAATCGGCCATCATTGGGAAGAGAGGCCCCTTGGTCTTGCAAACTTTATATGACCCAGCACAGGGGAATGCCAGGGCCAAGAAGTGGGAGTGGGTAGGTCGGGGAGTAGGGCAGGCAGAGGGTACAGGGAACTTTCAGGATAGCATTTGAAATATAAATGAAAAAATATCTAATAAAAATAAATAAAAAACAAAACTATGGAAATGACCTAGAGTAATAACATGAAATTTTCTTTTCTGTGTATGCATGGAAGGGTGGGGGCATTGAGACAAAGTACCGGGCAAAAGCTTCTCAAATTATTCTAATATATAGCCTGGTAGAGAATTAGAGTTCTAAATACAGTAACAGTTTTTATGAGGTACATTTAATAAGTTGGGTAAAATATTTTTGTCTCCCAGAAAAATGTAAATTAATATCAACTCTGGAGAATCATAAGATCATTCTCTGCCCCTCTCAAAGGCAAATGTAATAGATATAAAAAATGTAGCAATGTGGAAATATAAATACTCATGTGTGAAAGTATAAATGCACAGAAACAAAAATCAGAGACATCTTTAACTTGAACGGAAAAATTCTGTACATAGATAAGGTTTCTGGAAAATGGAGGCACATATGGTTTCACAATATCTTAAAATATATTTACATCTTCAAAACAAAATAGCTCAACTTTAAGGAGTGGTTATGTTTTTCTCTTTATTCTCAGTTGTGACTGGATCAGCCTTGTTATAAGTCTTCCTTCTAGTGCTTTTTTCTGTCTATTGGGAGAACCACAGGAAGTTGTCAGCTCAGAGTCTCACAGCTGTTCTGTAAGCTGTGGTTGTAGCAACAGGGACTTATCAGTCTTGATTCAAGAGTTCTTGAAATCACTTACGCTGTGGTTGCTGAAACTTTCCTTTACATGTCTTCTGTTCATATCTTTGCCCTTCAGTGTTTCCGTTCCATTGACTTCCAGTGTTTTGCTTTAAGTGGTCCTCATTCCAATTCACCTGGCAGTTCATGCTGTCTGCCTCTGGGTTTACCTGCCTATTCTTTTCACCTCTCTCGCGCACAGCTCATTCTGACATGGTTTAGCATCTCTCCAAAGTGGGAAGTAATTTTCTTCAGACTTTTCATATAAGATTAGCATTCTTTCCTTTTTCAACTCCCCTCTAAGTAAGCTCCAAGTTCATCCTCAATTTAGAGGAATCTGACATAATTGATAGTGACATCAAGGCCAAAAACATCACTTTCTACTATTTGCATAAAACTTCCATAAAATACAGACTGCTTTTCACACCTTAGGAATGATTATAAACATTGTTAGCTTATCCAGGTAAAATGTTAATCATTTTTCTCAGTTAATAGTTTAAATGATCCGACAGAGGAGAGGTGTCTGCCCGTGAGGGTTCTCAGTGCCTGAAATGGTAAGAGAGCCATCTTTGTTCCTGTGCATAGCCAGAGAGAGGTGGCCTGCAGAATCCACACAGCTTCTGGGACAGACTCCATTTCTGGCTCCAGACATCTGGCACCTTTCCTGCCAGAGGAGAAGTGTACCCCCGGGAGGGCTCTGTCGGCCAGAGAAGGTGAGAGAGTCATATTGTGTCCAGGGTCC
>NC_034613.1:135135622-135141155 GCF_900095145.1 Mus pahari | reverse complement strand
GGACCCTGATATAGTGGCCTCTTGTGAGGCTATGCCAGTGCCTGGCAAACACAGAAGTGGATGCTCACAGTCAGCTATTGGATGGAACACAGGGCCCCCTCTGGAGGAGCTAAAGAAAGTACCCAAGGAGCTGAAGGGGGCTGCAACCCTGTAGGTGCATCAACAATATGAACTAACCAGTACTCCCTGAGCTCGAGTCTCTATCTGCATATGTAGCAGAAGATGGCCTAATCCACCATCATTGGGAAGAGAGGCCCCTTCGTCTTGCAAACTTAATATGACCCAGCACAGGGGAATGCCAGGGCCAAGAGGTGGGAGTGGGTGGGTAGGGGAGCAGGGGCATTGGGATGGTATAGGGAACTTTCGGGATAGCAATTGAAATGTAAATAAATGATAAGCATGAGCTCTAAAGAAAGATCAGAAACATGACTACATCAATCTTTAGTCATGGGACTCTGCAAATTCCTCACCCTCTGTAGGTAAATGAGAACAATAACTACTCCTTGGGTGTTTTTCTGGTTTGCAACATTGTTGTTGTGGTAAAACAGTTTTTAACCCCAAATCAATTTGGAAAGGAGTGAGTTTATTTCATCTTATACTTCCAGGAAACATTCACTGAAGGAAGTCAGAACAAGAAAGCAAGGCAGGAGCTTAAAACCGAGACCATGGAGGAAGGGTGCTTACTGGCTTGCTCAGCTGGCTTTCTTGTACCAAGATTACCTCCCTAAGGTGGGCACCACCCACAGAAGGCTGTCTCCTACATCAACTAGAAAATAAAGAAAATTTCTCTATAGACAAACCCACAGGCAAATCTGATAGAGGCAATTCCTCAATTGAGGTACCCTCTTCCAAAATGACTTTAGGTTGCATCAAGTTGACATCAAGAATAAGGAAATGGAAACGAAAAATAGATGTAACTAGATTCTAACACACCCTAATAACTTGGAAATTTAAAAGTATATAACTTACATGAGCATCAGGAATTCGCTGTTTCTGAGAATGCAAACTAAACACTAAAAAACACTGTTAGGAAATCCTTGTATTATTATGGAGGTTAAATCATTTCAGGAACCATAACACTGACAGACAGAGGTCTCTTACAATTAAAAATATTTCAGTGAGTTTCTCAAGATGTCAGAACAAATACTCAGTGGGTGATATCACAAATAACTTATGAGACAAACTATTATTAAGACAAAATATAAGGAACCTAAACTTAAATTTACAACATATTTTCCATCATGTAGAATGGGTTAGAGTTGTTTGCCCAGAATATCACTAAATTATAAACTCTAAGCAACAATCTTGAAAGATTATGTTAAAGATCATTTTTGATCTACAATGTTTTCTGGAAGTAGAAGGTAATATGTCTACCCATCTTACTGGAATCTGTAACTCAGAGCCCATTTTTTAGTGGTTGCTCATTGTATGTCAGCCACAAGCAATTCAGTCTTAGGAGACTCACACAGTTTTCTCTGCCAACAACATACAGATAATTTTTTTCCTTTTCTTTTTCTTTTTGGAAAAATATATTCACAAGAGCTCAATGATATACACCAATGTATATAACCCAAGTGTAAGATCCTTTATTCCTCCTCCAAAGATGTCCATTGATGTGAAGATTTTTGTTTGGGAGAAAAAAAAAAGGCTGATTCTCCAAGGATCAAAAATCCAGTCTATTTATAGTTCTTAGCCACTTTTCTCAGTTTATATTGCAGTTTTAACCTGATTAGCTTTCAAACATAAAAAAAGTTACTGAGTTCTTTGTGTACAGTGTTCACAAAATATTTCATGAATCTATCTTTGTACAAATTTAACAAAAGAGATAAAATACAATAGAAGCATCCCTAACCACAGTTTATCTAATTTTGAGAAACAGTATTTACACAGCCCCCCAAAATCTAAAGGTATAACCTAGCTGTCTCCAAAACCTCAATCCCATTCTTCAAGGGAGGTACATTACATTTTCTTTGATAGCTTCTCCCTGAGTTCAATATGGGCTTACCATACTCATTCAATTATTCCTTGCTCTTTTTATTTCCTTGCTTATGACATAGTTTGTTAAGTTAAATGACCTCAAGACTCTCCAAAATGTTTATTATATTGGTATCCTAATTGGGCTGAATAGTGTATAACCCCAAGTGCTGCAAATGTTATTCTTAGCTCCTACAGGATTGCCTCAATACTGTCCAGTTACGGCACTCACAAACACACTTTTCCACAGTGGCAGTGATGTTTCAGTAAATGTCTAAGTACTACCTCTCCAATAAAACAAGGAAAGCTGTCTTTGCTTGTCATATATATATATATATATATATATATATATATATATATATATATATATATATATATATATGCAGTTAGGTCAAGAGATCTGGGATGAACAAGCTCACCACTCAGTGATGACCTCTATTCACATTCTGACTGTGTAGGACTAGAATATCCAGGCTAGCCAAGTTGACTAGTTCAAAGGGAAATTCCCAGTGTCTGGTCAAGAGAGTCTCTCACCAGTCTTGGATTCATAGCTCTCTCTTCTGATATATACACAACTGTGCTTCCTCTGGCTCCTTTAGACATGGGTGAGTCCCAAGAATTGCCCTTAAGAAGTAGTTTACATACTGAATTCTTTACAGTCTATGGAACCAAACCCACAACTATCAGCTTTTAAAGCCTGAGTATGTTCCTGCGAGATACTTCTACAAAAGGAACCTCACACATCTATACTTTGCTGTAAAGAAGATAATTTAATTAAATATTAATAGCAACTGGACACATTTGCAAAGACAGTGATTAAAATATTATTGAAGCATATTTTTCTAAGCTAACAAATCGTCACTGAACCCAGTAACATTTTGTAAAGTCAGAGTTTCTTTTTGACTCCTGAGTCACACATAACACTCATAAAATACTTTCAAAACGCAAACTATTCTCAGCTAGGAAGAAGGAAAATGTTTCTCTTTCTCCATATGATAATATTTATATCAAGATTGGCCACTGATGCTCATGAACAGATATGCTAAAGAGCAATGCCAGGTTGGAATGTGCCAAATCTCACAACATGAAAAGAAGGGAAGAGAAAAGAAACCACTTTAATCACTTATTAATGTTTTAAGTTTCATCCAAAGTAATTGACTTTTTGTAGTATTTTTGTACATATGTGTCATGTGTTATTATAATTTGCTTTTATTTATCCTCTCTGTTCTTTCCTGCTCATCTTCTTATACCTGAACTCATTCACAGTAAATATCCCTATTCTAACTTCCTGTTATATCTATGTCTGTCTATTATCTATCTATCTATCTATCTATCTATCTATCTATCTATCTATCTATCTATCTATCTATCTATCTATTTATCTAGACCCTTCTCCTGTTTCCTCCTTTCACTTCCCTTAAGCATAGGCTCCTTTCTACATCATGCACCAACCCCCAAGCACACACACTTAAATCTAGCTTCAACATATGCAAGAAAACATTTCTCTTGGTCTTTCTGAATCTAGCTTATTATATTTAATATGATCTCTGCTTCCATCATGTTCCTGGAAGTATCATAAATCCTTTCTCCTTTATGACTGGATAAAATTCTATTTTTATAACAAAACACAAGTTTACAGAATAGGCTGTATGGCATGTACAGCTGTGCACCTGTACTATAATAGTGTTTGCAAGACACTTTGTGAACCGGTGCTACTTGTTGCTACATTCATGGTAACTTTGAGGACATATATTACTCTGCTGCCAGAAAACCACTTGAGATTTTCTAAAGTGCTCTCACTTTTGGTTTACACTGAAGCCACTTGTATTTCAATGCCACCTGTTAACACATAGTGTCATTCTGAAAACTGTGCAGCTGTGGTTCCCTAGCATGAAAAACTGCTCTAAATTCCTACAAGGGACTTCCCGTGTAGTGTATTTCTGCCTCTTTGGAACCTACCAGCCACAGGTATTACCAGATTCATGAATTCCTTCAGATATGTTCACATCTCCACTCCTGTCTTATATCACTGTACCACTGTTGGCAGATTGTGAAGATATGAGATAGAATAAGACATAATTTTGGAAGGCTGATTGAGATTAGGAAATACTTGGACTGAGATTTATAGAGGAAAACAACAAGTTATCCCCCTCAGTATTCTTAGTAACAGCTATTAATATCAATATCAGACCTAAAGGGCATCTGACACATCATCACTGAAATACTGTCACCAAGGGAGCTAATCTTATTAAAGAACGAGTGAGATGTACAGGACATGTATAATAACTTCGCTAATTATTTGGACAATACATGTATTTGTGTGAGAAACAGTGTACTTACAATTAAGTTGTTTTTTTTTTTAAAAGGATTGGGGATGCTCATGGATAGGCAGGATTAAAATAGTCAAAATGTCTATCTTGCCAAAAATAATCTACAGACTCAATGCAATCCCCATCAATATTCCAACTCAGTTCTTCACAGAGTTAGAAAGGGCAATTGGCAAATTCAATTGGAATAACAAAAAAACCTAGGATAGCAAAAACTATTCTCAACAATAAAAGAACCTCTGGTGGAATCACCATTGCAAACCTCAAGCTGTACTACATAGCAATAGTGATTAAAAACAACAACAAAAGAAACCAAAAACAAACAAACAAAACCTGCATGGTACTGGTACAGTGTCAGACAGGTAGATCAATGGAACAGAACTGAAGACCCAGAAATGAACCCACACAACTATGGTCACTTTAACTTTGACAAAGGAGCTAAAATCATCCAGTGGAAAAAAGACAGCATCTTCAACAAATGGGGCTGGCACAACTGGCAGTTAGCAGGTAAAAAAATGCAAATTGATCCATTCTTGTCTCCTTGTATAAAGCTCAAGTCTGAGTGGATCAAAGAACACCACATAAAACCAGAGACACTGAAATTTATAGAGGAGAAAGTGGGGAAAAGCCTCAAAGATGTGGGCACAGGGGAAAGATTCCTGAACAGAACACCAATGGCTTGTGCTGTAAGATCAAGAATCAACAAATGGGACCTCATAAAATTGCAAAGCTTCTGTAAGCAAAAGACACTGTCAATAAGACCAAAAGGCAACCCACAGATTGGGAAAAGATCTTTACCAATCCTAAATCTTATAGGGGGTTAATATGCAATATATATAATGAACTCAAGAAGTTGGACTCCGGAAAACTAAACAACCCTATTAAAACATGGGGTACAGAGATGAACAAAGAATTCTCACCTGAGGAATACTGAATGGCTGAGAAGCGCCTAAAAAATGTTCAACATCCTTAATCATCAGGGAAATGCAAATCAAAATAACCCTGAGATTCCACCCCACACCAGTCAGAATGGCTAAGATTAAAAATTCGGGTGACTGCAGATGCTGGCAAGGATGTGGGGAAAGAGCAACACTCTTCCATTGCTGGTGGGATTGCAAGCTGGTACAACAACTCTAGAAATCAGTGTGGTAGTTCCTCAGAAAATTGGACCTAGTTATACTGGAAGATCCAGCAATACCACTCCTGGGCATATACTTAGAAGATGCTCCAAC
>NC_034613.1:135079967-135134037 GCF_900095145.1 Mus pahari | reverse complement strand
AGAAATTTTTTCCCTGTGCCCATATCTTCGAGGCTTTTCCCCACTTTCTCCTCTATTAATTTCAGTGTTTCTGGTTTTATGTGGTGGTCTTTGATCCACTTACACTTGAGCTTTGTACAAGGAGATAAGGATGGATCATTTCTCATTCTTCTACATGATAACCGCCAGTTGTGCCAGCACCATTTGTGTTCCATCCAATAGATGACTGTGAGCATCCACTTCTGTATTTGCAAGGCACTGCCATAGCCTCACAGCAGACAGCTATATCAGGCTCCTTGGTTTGGTGGTTGTTTATGGGATGGATCTCCAAGTGGGGCAGTCTCTCGATGGTCATCCTTCAGGCTCTGCTCTGAACTTCGTAACTCCTTCCATGGTTATTTTTTCCCCCTTCTGAAAAGGATTCTGAGTTTCTGGGTTAATACCCACTTATCAGTGAGTGCATATCATGTGTGTTCTTTTGTGATTGGGTTACCTCACTCAGGATGATATTTTCCAGATCCATCCATTTGTCTCAAAATTTCATAAATCCATTGTTTTTAGTAGCTGAGTATTGCTCCATTGTGTGAANGTATCTCATTTTCTGTATCCATTCCTCTGTTGAGGGACATCTGGGTTATTTCCAGCTTCTGGCTATTATAAAAAAGGCTGCTGTGAACATAGTGAAACATATGTCCTTATTACATTACATGTTGGAGCATCTTCTAAGTATATGCCCAGGAGTGGTATTGCTGGATCTTCCAGTATAACTAGGTCCAATTTTCTGAGGAACCACCACACTGATTTCTAGAGCCGTGTTCATAACTTAGAGAGATGGAGATATAATATTATTAATAATATATGTATGCATATATACATATATGCTTATAGTTTATTTAAACCATATCTGATGTGTTAATTCACACCCTGTTTATAAACACATGCATATATTAGTAGGACTATAATAGCTGCCACAAAAGGTAACATTATTCCAATGATGGTAAATTTTCATGGACAACTTGATTCATTTTGGAATCACATAGAGCAGTGCTTCTCAAGTTTCCTAATGTTGTGACACTTTAATATAATTCCTCATGTTGTGGTGTTCCCCAACCCAAAACAATTCCATTGCTACTTCAACAACTGTAATTTTGTTACTGTTATGAATTATAATATAAGTATCTGATATGCGGGATATCTGGTTTGTGGCCCCTGTAAAAAGGTCTTTCAATCCTCCATAGGGGCTGTGAAAGACAGGTTGATAAATGCTGACCTCTAGGAATATCTCATCCTTAAAGGAGTTTCTAGAGAGAAGTTTAACTAAAGGGGCAAGACTCCCCCTGAACTGGCTCAGCATGATCCCACTGGCTGGGATTCACTACTGAATAAAAAGGGATAAAAGAGGAAACAAGCAAAATGCCAATGTTTGTGTCCCTTTATTTCTGGACTCTGAATACAATAAGAACCTGGGGAGTGTATTTCTCACAGAGATGAAGTGGTGAACCATGCTGTGAGGGTGGGGGTTGTCTGTGAGATAAGAATTCATGTGTAAGCACTCAAGTACCAGTCCCCTCCTTTTTCTGCCACCAGGACATTTCCACTTTGAAGGATTGTAATCCCATCATAATGGGATCCATAATCTGAAACAAAGTGTTTTTGTCCCAGTAATGAGAAAATTAACTAATATAACTCCTAAGTACAACTTATGAACCTTATTAATAATAACTGCTTCAAGATCACTTTTCCATTTCATCTTATGCACAATTTTTCTCATTTTTGCCATTGTTAAGCACTATTGTTGCTTATACTGTGCTTCCTTCTCCTTCTCCTTCTCCTTCTCCTTCTCCTTCTCCTTCTCCTTCTCCTTCTCCTTCTCCTTCTCCTTCTCCTTCTCCTCCTCCTCCTCCTCCTCCTCCTCCTCCTCCTCCTTTTCTTCTGGAAGATTTAGCCTTTAACATTCACATCATACTTTGCTCCTACTTACAGACCTAATAATACTAAAGAAGTATTATTCTGTATTACTAATTAAGTATTACATCTGCCTTCTGATGCCAAAATTGTTTTTAATATATGCTGATTTTCTGTATCTTCCTCTCATAACCCAGGGGGAATGTATTCCTCACTCAGATAAAGTGATAAGTCACGGGGCGGGTTTTGGTGAGGTAAGAATGCATCTGATGAGCATTCTGATAATCAGGAAATAGTCATCTTTCTTTCCACACTTCCCATTTTTCTTATTAAGTAAGTTAGTGTTGTTATTACAGTACCTGACTTCATCCCATTTCATCTCATTCCTACAGAGCAACATTCTTCAGGTGAACATATTATTCTTGTTAAACTAATAGTACTCAACAAACAGTAAAAACCTGAACTGAAGAGGTTTGTTTATATTTACCTAATGTTCACAATGTTAGCAGCCTGAAAAATCACTTTTGTATACGCTCTTCTGCTGTTCAGTGGAATCTCATAACAACCCTATGAAGTAGATAATAATGCTTAGGGAAACAGAGGCACTAGGGAATGAATAGTTTACTTAAAGTCACCTATCCAATTAGTGGAAGGGTTGGAAACTGCTGTTTTCTTACTTCTCAACACTTTCCAACAGACTGTAATGTTTCCCAAAGAAATGCTTGGAGACAATCCTTTGAAGCTTTAACTATATATTACTCACATATATCACCTCATTTACCATGTCCATATTGGGCACAGGGATTCTTGTTCTCACCAGGATAGCATATCTTTTACATAAGATTCCTCTGGCATTTAATGTAAACCATTTACAACACAGAACAAAACAAACATCTAGAAACAACCAGGCAGCGGCCCACTTGACCCAAAGCCAATTTCAAGAGCCAATGTTTCCCAAGCCACAGAAAGGCAGGCAAGAGCAACCATAATTATTTCTTTGTGCTAATCCTACCATTGCAGGTCTGCTAAGGTGCACATGAATGCATGCAATTGCTCAGCTGTGTATTTACTTGAGTGTAATCAACCACTTACTGGGAGTTTCTGTCTAACTAGTAGGATATTGGCACAAGAAAAGCTAAATAAATTAGAGAGGGTTCACTATTTTTAAATCTGCCTTTGGAAACAAATTGTCTTCCATGTCAAGAGCCAAGAGGATTGGAAAAGAACAAGATTGGAAGTTAGAACAAAATGCTCACTTCTCATGAGCGTTGCTCCACTCCCTGTTAACACAGTGCATGGCCTAAAGCTGCTGACCTCTGAGAATGAGTTTCTGTCACTCTAAAGAAATGGAGAATTTATTAAATGCACATTATCCATGGTGTAAGCGTCAACATGAAATGAGCTGTGCTTGATGAGCAAGGAGAAGTAATGTCTGTTATTTCAAGCATAAATCTAACATGGGGGAGGGTATGGCTAGATAAGGCATGAAACAAACATTACAATGCTTAGTATCCATGGTAATTACCTCAATATTGTGTTGTTCATCTTTTGTCCACAGAGCTTCATGTAGTTTGACCAAGTTCATACCAAGGACCATAGCAAAGAAGAAAACTTTAAGTCTATGGGTTAGTGGAATGACGAGTTCATGTGCCCATTTAAAGAAATAAATAATAGGATAACTGTGCCTTTTCCTCTTGACAAGAGACCTTTCTGGGGAAAGATTGGAAGGAAATGTCACCCCAAGTAATAGCAGCAGTTAGAGAAAAGGCTGGTAATGTGAAATGACTGAGGAATCTTCAAAGATTAAAGGACCCACTGCTGTGGTTTTATTCTTAGAGCTTAAGTGGCTATTTAGTATTTTTAAGGTTCCATCAAATGCATCCTTCCTTTTCACCTATTGTCCCAGCCTCTATCTAGTTCAACACTCTTATTCCCTACCTACAAGTCCAGAACTTTAATAGGTTGTTCACCACCATTTCTGTGCAATCTGCTTTTTACTGTGAATAATGTATTTAAAATTATAGCAGCATTTAATATTATGTTTGGTGCTATAACTTATTAAAAGAAGATAATATTTTATGTCTTCTTCCTTTTGCAATTTTTGTAGCTTCCCCTTCAAATCTTTAATTTACTTTCCCACATCCTCTTTTCTCCAGTACAGTTACATGTTTCCTGCCCTGATTTAGGCATTAAGTTTCCTTGTATGTTCCTCAGTAATTTCTACTCTTAAAAAGAACCAAACTTAACTTGCAGGGACCAGTGAAAAATGACACTCTTATCTGAAAAACAGAAGGAAGTTGAATAAAGGTATTAAAATATAAACCTTTTTCAAAATTTTCTTTGATGGCCTATGTGTCAGTGTGTGGGGAATTTCATAATTTGCTACTTAAAGTTAACCTAACTAAAGCAAAATAAAGGTTTAAATATTCTCCCTTTTATTTTTTGATTTGTGTTTTTACGTTACGCATTGTCAGTTTTAAAATATCAATACAGGAGCTCATTTGCAAACATCACTGAAACCACACAGGCTAACTACCTCAGATCAATCACACACACACACACACACACACACACACACACACACACACACACAAGTATTTTGCTCTTATCAATACCAGTGTCTCAAATACTATTGTGGGAAGAGAACAGGAAGGAACAAGAAGCACACATAGTGCACATCTCCTTAGGATACTGATGATCCAGTGTCCCTTGGGAATTCCTTTCTTAGCATAAGTTCAAGGATAATATTATCATGAATGTCATAATGACTCTTCTGTCATTTTGTCATTTTGCTGATTGTAATTGTACACATTGTACATTTATAAAGATACTTTAGGACCATTATGATGTCTTCAATAGAAAGTGTCCATTTTCACTTTGTCACCTTGACAAGTTGTGAGTCTATATAGTAATACTGCAAATAGAAGTTTCTCTGATGAAGGCTGAGAGAAATATCAATTGATGGGTATAACAATAAATAATTAGGACTTGATTTAATTCTATGCCCATTTAGCAAAATAATGGAAGTACATTTTCTCCTAGGGCTTATGACCTTCATAGTCACAGGTTCTTAGCCTGACAATGGTGCCAATTATGGATTTCATCTTGTAGAGCAGGACTTAAACCATGTAGGAAGTGGTTCATTTTTCTAATGTCTATGCTGCTGGTGCACCAGTGAGCATGTCTTGCCAAGTTAGATACTATTATAGCTGACAGGGTTCATAGCTAGATGAGTCTGATTATCGCTTTTTTTCTGTGGTTATGTGTAGAACACTTTCCAACACTATGAAGATTAGCTAGAAGGGAAGAAGCTTTCCAGTCAATGCCAGTTTGATTTTTCCATGTTTTATGACACAATATGTTCTGTCTTCAGTAGATAGAAATTAACAGAGACCTACAACTTGTCAAGGTGCAGAGAATGAAGGTATGTGGAATTATCATTACTAAATGGGACCTCCTTTATATCATAACCCCTTTCCCCAGGGCTCAGGAATCATTGCAAAGAGGGTAAAAAAAAGAGTGTAGAAAACAGCAACAAGTAAAAACTGTCTTCTGGATGCAACAGGGCAGCTGTACATATGAACTCACAACAGTTGTAGCAGTCAAGCCAGACCAAATCCCAAATCCCACCTCTACCCTTGGGATTGTAGGTAGTTATAGCTGCTAGGAGAGGAGGAGTCAATATTTTTTAAGAGTGTGTCCCTTGGTAGGTTAACCATACTCCATGGAAGGTGGTACATTCAAGAATATATGAACACCATACAAAACATATGAAATTCTTAAAGAACTAACAAAAATTAAAGCTGTAAAATATTACATATACAGAAGAATGTGGCAAATTTTATACCACAATAGAAAAAATACTATTCAGTAAAATAAAGCCCAGTTGATATCAAAGGTAGTGTTTCATGTGGGCAAGGGGCTTTGCTTACCTCATATAGGTATAGTACAAGAGTTCTGAAATTTAAATTGCAGACTCAAAAAACTTGTCTGTAAGCTGATAGAAAGTGATAAAAAAAAGAAAAAAGAAATAGAGAGCCACCATAACTTGAAGTAGAAGAATTAATAACACTGATTCTGAAGCCAGATTTTCTGGGTTCAAAGACTGGTTCTCTCACACACACGAGTTGTATCACAGGGGCAAGTCACATTCTCTCTCTCTCTCTCTCTCTCTCTCTCTCTCTCTCTCTCTCTCTCACACACACACACACACACACACACACACAGAGTGATAATAATATTTTCTCATATATCTGTTTTATGAAATGAGTCAATGTATGTCAGGTATTTAGAAGCATGTAGGACACATATCAAGCATTATTAAAATCTTAGGTAATGTTAGAAAAAAGTCACTAAGCTACATTTTCCCCAGAAGTTTCTAAATTCCGCCTTACAGATAGACCCACTTAATGAATGAAGTTTCTGGAAGTAATAAAATTTCCTATGTTCACATAGCTAATACTAAGGATTATATCCTGAATGATATGTCAATATTATATTTAAAGGAATTTTAGTACATTCCTATTTCTCACAATGATCCAAATTTTAAATAAACTTTATAGGTTTATAGCATGCTTCAGTTTAGATTGTGAATTCTTGAGAAAAGTGACATGTTTTTGTTTTTCTAATCACTTACAATTCAAAACAAACTACCTTTAAGAAATCAAATGGTTAATGCATTTTTTTTTTGGTAAGATTATGTCATTTAAATTTATAAGTAGCCACTTCTTTTTTTCCAATTTTTATTAGGTATTTACTTCATTTACATTTTAAATGCTATCCCCAAAGTTCCCTATACTCTCCCCCACCTGCTCCCCTACCCACCCACTCCCCCTTCTTGGCCCTGGTGTTCCCCTGTACTGGGGCATATAAAGTTTGCAAGACCAAGGGGCCTCTCTTCCCAATGATGGCTGACTAGACTTATTAGACTTTGTGGAAATAACATTTATTGTATACTACTGTAAAGGAAATGACGTTTTTCCTGGTCATTTCTACTTTGATTGTCCATGACAAGAAAATGTTAACTTTATCAAGAGGGAACCCAATAAGTCACAGAACTTTTACTTAGAACAATAATTTAGGAATAACAGTACATGGTTTTAGCTATTTGGAAAGCTGAAGCAGCAGAATTGAAAGCTGAAGACCAGCCTGGGCAACTTAGTGAGACCCTTTCTCAAAATAAAAAAGTAGAATTAGACCTAGAGATACAGTTGTGAGGTAGAAAGCAGGTTTTGGAAGAAGCCTGGCAAGAGAAATGCCAGATGAAATATATTAGGTTCAATTAATATAAGGTAGAGAACTCTGTGTGCATAGGCACCCAGTGAACAGGAACAGGCAAACATGTATGTGAGTTTGGGGGAGGGCAATCTCTTACTGATGGGTTGGCTCAGTGGATAAAGGCACTTGTTGCCAGAATTGATGACCTGAGTTGGATCATTAGGACCCAGATCATAGAAGGAGAGAAGTGATTTATCCAAGTGGTGTGCTGGCCTTTTGTAGGTACCGTGTCACAACTATCATAAATTTCTGGTTACCTGCTTCACAAGGCTGCGAAAATTAGTGATCTAGTTAGGAGATCAGTTGTAAAGGATCCTTGCTGGGCTGGATTTTGTTGTTGTTGTTGTTTTGTTTGTTTGTTTGGTTCTTTTCAAGACAGGGTTTCTCTGTATAGTCCTGGGTATCCTGGAACTCACTCTGTAGATCAGACTGGCCTCGAACTCAGAAATCCACCTGCCTCTGCTTCCCAAGTGGTGGGATTAAAGGCATCCACCACACTATGCCCGGCTTCTGGGCTGGATTTTGTGTTAGTAAATATGATAATATTCTAAGTGTCTCAAAACTTATTTCCAATTGTGATGTCTAAATCCTATTTTTCCAAAAATGCTATATATTTTTTCACTCTTATTATGTTTCACTTCTTACTACTTCTGCCTTCAAATTCTCCCATACCTTCCAACTGCTCCATTTCAAATTAATGGCCTCTAACTCTTTTATTATTATTGCTATAGATATCTATAAACAAACAAATAAATATAACATAGTGAGTCTGCTTATAGTTGCTTAAATGGTCTTGTCTTTTGGGCTGTCTAGTTTGTATTAGATAATCAATTGGGGGCTCCTCTCTGGGGAAGACTAATTTCTTCTCTCTCAGATGTCATTACTTGCCTGAAGTGCTTCATCTAGGATTGGCACCTGGTGAGATTTCTCATTTACACCCAACATTGCTTTTATTTGGGTATTTCTTTTTCATGAAGGTGTGGGTCTCAGGGTCTAATTACAATTACTGGAGGGCCATGTCTTGACACATTAAAACAGAGATTGTCAACACAAAAGAGCAAGCTACCCAATAACTTTTCCAGTGTAATCTAATTTTGGTAAAAGACTAACCACAGGGATGGGGGAGATTATTTTGTCTGTAGTTGCTTGCCTTCAAATCTTGAGGACCTGAGGTCAGTCCCCAGAACGCAGGCGAAAACAGGAAAGTGTGGTGAGGTTCTTGCAATCCCAGTACTAGATAGGGAAAGATGGCAGATTCATGGGGCTCATTGGCCAGCATGCCTAGCCAAAACACAGAGCTTTAGGTCAATGAGAGATCCTGTGTCCTCAAACAAGGTAAATAGCTCCTGAGGAATGACACCTAAAATTGATTTCTGCCTAGCCCACACAGGTGGACACACATATATGTGTAAATGTGAACAAATTAATATGCATATACATGTACACATACACACAGAAAGGATTAGATATAGATATGTATGTTTCTAGAAAGTTATGTAGCCTGTGATTTTTATAAACATGTTTGCTTCTGGATGGTTCTGCTGCCCGTGTTATACTCTGAGATCAGCTGCTGCCAATGGCTCTCTTACTCAGCCCCCACAGCTAGCTTCACTGAGCCACCCAGTCTCCTCAGCTCTGCCAAGCTGCCAGCTTGTTTGCCCTGAGAATGTTGCCCATTCCTCTGTGCCTTTCCTCCAGCTGCCTGCTTTCTCTTCCAGCCCACTTTAATGCCACAAATGGAAAACACCAGATAGCCTTAATGTTTTAAAACTAGTAGTGATATATGCTGTATAATTTCCTTTGCTTCATTTACTCATGAATGTATATTTTATACATTTTATAAGTTCCATTTTTATATTGATGAATTGTTATTTTTAAATTGATTTATCAGGTATAATTCACATGGCAAAGCTGTACATACTTAACTTACACAATATACAATTTATTATAAATGTGTTCATTTTCTTCAACACTTTCCTCTTTCTTTTTATTTATTCTTCTCTAATACAATACATTATAACTACAATCTCTCCTCTACTCTTTCCAGTTCCCTACTACCTCCCTGTTCCTCTAGATTCATGCCTCCTTGACTTTCCTGAAGAAAAGAGCAGGCCTCCAAGAGATATCATCTGAATGTAGCATAACAAGATCCAATAAGACCTTCATATCAAGACATGAACAAGACAACCCAGTAGGAAGAAAAGGGTTCCAAAATCATCCAAAAGAGTGAGAAATAGCCCCTGCTTTCACCATTAGGAGTCGTGATAATATGAAGCTATACGATTAGATAGATAGATAGATAGATAGATAGATAGATAGAGCCTAGTGTAGATCCATACAGACTCTGTAATTGCCAATTCAGTCTCTGTGATCCCCTATGAGCCTTATTTAATTGATACTGTGCCTATCTCTCTGGCTTCTACAATCATCCCTCCCCATCTTTTGTAGAGTTTCCCAAGCTCTTTGTTTGGTTGTGAGTCTTTGCATCTGCTCTCATCCTGATGGAGGATAAAGCCTCTATGGTGGTGATTTGCCTAGGCACCCATCTATGAGGATAGCAGAATATCATTAGGAATCATTTCATTGAGATTTCATTGCCTTTAAAAAATTTTTCCAGTCATGTTTGATTCTACTCCTTCATTTTTAAGAATCTTTTGTGATAAGGACAGTTAACATGGGGCTGTTGAGATGGCTCAGGCATTAAGAGTACTGGTTGCTCACCCAGATGTCCTGAGTTCATTTCCCAGAACCCACATAGTAGTTTACACCTCTCTGTAACTCCAGTTCCAGAGGATCCAACATTCTCATACAGACATATGTACAGGTACCACACTAATACACATAAATTTAAAAATAAATAAATTATTTAAAAACAAACACTGAACAGTTCTCTCTCTCTCTCTCTTTTTATTTTAAAGGAACTTCTGTCACATAGTTGTAGGAATAATCTCCTGTGTATTGTGTAGAAGCATCACCTGTCAATAAAAATCTAATGGCCAATAAAAACTGAGGCAGAATGAGAAGGTAAAACTCCCAGTTGAGAAAGAGTCAGGCAGAGGAGGATTTTGGTGACCCGAACATAGAGTAAACAGACATAAAAAGCCGAGGAGAGAAAACCAGCCACAAAGCTGAACTCAGATTAGAATAAACCGGATATTAAGTTGAGTTAGTCAGGAAACAGAAGCATATGGATTAGGCATTTATCAATGATAGTAAGCCCCTGAGTTGTTATTCAAGAAATGGGGCATGGATAGAAAAATCCCGTGGTTATAAATCGCACCTAACATAAGGGTGCTTGGAATCCAGACTTAGAGCCTGACAAACCATGGGGAAGGACAGTTTAGCATGCTACTCTGTGGCAGCAGGCAGGCTGCTCTGTGAATGGAGCAGCTGAAGTACAGCTGGCCCCAAGAGCCAGTAAATTGTTGGGGCAGGAAATACAGGTCTCTTATGCACCCCCCCACCTCCCATGGTGCAGCATGGCCTGGTACTAAGGAGAGCAGAAGCCTATGAGCAAGGAAGGTTATGGCCCCAGAGACAAGCGCTTCCTTGCTGAGGACCATTGGAAAAACAGCAGCTTGGTCCAGGCCCACTGCATCCCCCACCCAGTGACAGTGAGTGGCACCAACCCAGCACAACTTGACAGGACACATGGATGCCTAAAGCTGCACAGAAGTGGGAAGGTTTGGAAAGGCTTTGCCATGGACAGCAGAAAGCCAAAATAGTGAGGCAGTCTTCTAGACTGTGCTGAGGGGGGCAGAGCCAGTTGCCAATGCTGGGTGGAGATGAACTGCAAAAGGTATACGTACAAGAGACAATATGAAGAAGAAATATAAGCCCAGATAGAAGCCTCTGACCAAGTAAGTATCTTTGAAATCATGGAAATGCTAAACAATGAAATTGAATATAGAAAGTCGTAGGGAGAAAGTCTCTGAATGAAAGAAAGAATTAGAAATTTAAAAAGAAAATTATTTTCTGTATTAAAAATGGAGAGAAACACAATGACACAATGCATCTGGATCCCACATGATTTGTTTTGCCTAGAAGCACATAAAAATCACATTTTTCTCTAATGATTACAATTTTATATATCCTTTTAAAAAGAGATCAAGAGAAGGCAGACTTAGATAAAGAAGGTACTGCAAAGAAATCCTTGCTAAGTTACAAATAATAGGACAACATTTAGACAATCGTTTGAATCATGAAGAAATTTTAAATGGATTCAATCTAAAGCTTAAATCACTAAGAACAAACAAGAGTCCCTAAAGGCAGTCTGTATTGGTTATAAAAGTTAAAATGATTTCCCCAGCGTTGCTAAGGGAATTAGGTGGTGATGAGAGAAATCCTCAGGGCTAACAAGAATTCAGTTGGCAACCTGCAGAGACACAAGTTTTAAAACGATTTAAGGAAGCAAAAAGTACCTATAGCTTACATTCATCCTATGTAAAACAGTTAAGAATTGGGCCACACCAAAAAAATTGTATAACTCCAAAAAGTTTTGAGAACTTTGATGACAGCCATCTTATACCCTGGTCTTCAATTACAATGGCTAACATGGTAGAAAGATGAAGCTCTGATCGTGGAACAACAAAACATGACTAGAGGTATTGACATTGTCAAGAATCAATTACTGGGTTCAGGTCCATATTCTGAGTTAAAAGTACAGATTACCCTTGATGATGCCATCATAGGACAATACCGTACAATAGCCTTAAATGTTTGGGACAACAGGGATGACATGAATCATTTAAAAATATAACCAGGGTTCAAATTAATCTTTCACTGACTTCTTTCTTTCTTTCTTTCTTTCTTTCTTTCTTTCTTTCTTTCTTTCTTTCTTTCTTTTTTTTTACAAAGATTGACTATAGCCCTAAATATAGCAATATCAGATCCACCTGCTATTGAAATTTTAATGGAATCTTTAGGTTTGAAAATGGCAATGCATAATGCACAAAAGCTATCAGACCTTTAAGGGCCAGATTTGATCATCTTTGTGAACAGATCAAAACTACTGTGGTTACAGACCCTGATGCTCACTATACAGTTGTCGTTGAACAATTCCAGAAAATATGAAACCATAAAATGCCCATTGCTGTGGCTGTGAAAGATCAGATCATGACCTAAGGACTATAGACAAACAGTTCCTAAGGATGAATTTTTCTATAATAATGATCCATGGAGAAACATAAAGCTCATGAATGTAGGCCATCCAAAGATATTCGAGGCATTTCCTTAATGTTAAAAAACTGACAAAGAGGCTTTATACACAGTCCAACAAAAACCATTAGCCATTCACTTCCTTTCCATCAAGGAAGAGTTTTTTTGTCAAGATTTTTTTTTTATTTATATGAATACCCTGTAGCTGTCTTCAGATATACCAGAAGACAACATTGGATCCCATTACAGGTGAGCCACCATGCAGTTCTGGGAATTGAACTCAGGACCTCTGGAAGAGAAATTAGTACTTCTAACTGCTAAGTCATCTGTCCAGCCTCAAGAAAGACTATTTAAAAAAATAACTAGAAAAATTAAAGTCTGATAGGACAAACAGAACTGTTCAAAACTTAAATAAACCATTTATTAGAGATAGAGCTGTTCCTGTGGATAGAACAGGAGATAAGATACCAAGAAACAGATATTTTGGCAAACTACTATAAATGATTAAAAAAATGTTAAAATTATAGTTACAGAGAATTGAGATTGAAGCATTAATGGATATAGGAGCAGATGTAACTACAACATCACGAGATTCTTAGAATCCAGCTAAGCCAATTCAAAGGGTAACTACACAACTCCTAGGAATTGGGACACTGTCTCAAGTAAAAAAAAGTCTAGATTAAATGTATAGAACCAGAAGGTCATATAGAAAAAAAATTGTTATAAGTGGCTAATACAGTGGGAAGCACTAATTAGAAGTATTCCATCCTTAAAGACAGGTTACAAAGAGGAGAATTTCCTAATGAAGAAATAAAATGTGTTTGAAGGAAGTTACAGACTGGCCAAGCTAACTACAAACAGGATAAAGAAGAGGCTGAGTCTTCAGGCTGAGTCTTCAGTTTTATATGGGAGACAAAGTACTATTAGATTACAAGCTGCCCTGCCACAAAAAATGGTAAACACAGGTAAGACCACCACTTTTCTTAAAATTCCTGGCCCAAGAGGGACCCTCTCAGAGCCATTAGGACACAGGAACCAAGGATCAGCTGGGGACAGGATTCGTCTGGTTTCGGTCTACACTCTGGACCTGACCCTATACCACATCTCCCCATAACTAAATTCCTCCCAGAGAAAACTGGTCTTTGAGCAGTACTGACACACAGGCTTGCGGGATTGACAAGCCATAGTCTGAGACAGCAAGATCAGCTAACATCAGAAATAACCATATGGCAAAAGGCAAGCACAAGAACATAAGCAACAGAAACCAAGGATACTTGGGATCACCAGAACCCGTATGTCTCACAACAGAGAGACTTGGTTACTCCAAGACACTAGAAAAGCAAGACTCTGATTTAAAGTCACATCTCATGATGATGATAGAGGACTTTAAGAAGTCCACAAATAACTCCCTTTAAGAAATAAAAGAGAACACATGTAAACAGGTAGAAGCTCTTAAAGAGGAAACACAAAAATCCTTTAAAGAATTACAGGAAAACACAATCAAACAGGTACAGGAATGGAACAAAATCATCCAGGATTTAAAATTGGAAATACAAACAATAAAAAATTCACAAAGGGAGACAACTCTGAAATTAGAAAACCTAGGAAAGAGATCAGGAGTCAAAGATGCAAACATCACCAACAGAATACAAGAGATAGAAGAGAGAATCTCAGGTGCAGAAGATACCGTAGAAAACATTGAAACAACAGTCAAAGAAAATGCAAAATGCAAAAAGCTCCTAACCCAAAATATCCAGGAAATCCAGGACACAATGAGAAGACCAAACCTAAGGATACTAAATATAGAAGAGAGCAAAGATTCCCAACTTAAAGGGTCAGTAAATATCTTCAACAAAATTATAGAAGAAAACTTCCCTAACCTAAAGAAAGAGATGCACATGAACACAACAGAAGCCTACAGAACTCCAAATAGATTGGACCAGAAAAGAAATTCCTCCTGTCATATAATAATTAAAACACCAAATCCACTAAATAAAGAGTATTAAAAGCAGTAAGGGAAAAAGGTCAAGTAGCATAAAAGCAGCCCTATCAGAATTACACCAGACTTCTCAACTGAGACTATGAAAGCTAGAAGATCCTGGGCAGATGTCATACAAACCCTAAGAGAACACAAATGCCAACCCAGACTACTATACTCAGTAAAACTCTCAATTACCATATATGGAGAAACCAAGATATTCCATGACAAAATCGAATTTACACAATATTATTCCACAAATCCAGCCCTACAAAGAATAATAGATTGAAATTGCCAACACAAGGAGGGGAATTATACCCTACAAAAAGCAAGAAAGTAATCTTCTTTCAACAAATCCAAAAGAAGATAACCACACAAACATAAAAATAACACCAAAAAAAGCAGGAAGCAACAATCACTATTACTAAATATCTCTAAACATCAATGTACCCAAATCCCCAATACACAGACATAGACTAATAGACTGGATATGTAAACAGGATGCAGCATTTTTCTGCATACAGAAAACACAAATCAATGTCAAAGAAAAACACTATCTCAGAGTAAAGGGCTAGAAAACAATTTTCCAAGCAAATGGTCCCAAGAAATAAGCTAGAGTAACCATTTTAATATCAGATAAAATCAACTTTCAACCAAAAGTCATCAACATATAAAGACTTCATGCTCGTCAAATGAAAAAAAAATCTATGAAGAACTCTCAATTCTGAACATCTACACTCCAAATGCAAGGGTACCCACATTCATAACAGAAACTTTACTAAAACTAAAAGTACACGTTACAACTCACACAATAATTGTGGGGGACTTCAACACCCTACTCTCATCAATGGACAGATCAGGGAAATACAAACTGAACAGAGACACAGTGAAACTAACAGAAGTTATAGGCCAAGTAGATTTAACAGATATTTATAGAATATTTAATCCTAAATCAAAAGAATATACGCACTTCTCAGCACCTCATGGTACTTTCTCCAAAATTTACCATATAGTTGGTCACGATCAGACCTGAACAGATATAAGAAGTTAGAAATAATCCCATGCCTCCTATCAGACCACAGTGGATTAAGGCTGGTCTTCAATAGCAACAAAAACAACAGAAAGCCCTCATACACATNGAAGCTGAACAATGCTCTACTCAATGATAACTTGGTCAAGGAAGAAATAAATAAAGACTTTTGAGAATTTAATGAAAATGAAGCTACAACATACCCAAACTTATGGGACACAATGAAAGCAGTGCTAAGAGGAAATCTCATAGCTCTGAGTACCTCCCAAAAAGAAACTGGAGAGGTCATACACTAGTAATTTAACAGTCCTCCTGAAAGTTATAGAACAAAAAGAAGCAAATACATCCAACAGGAGTAGATGGCAGGAAATAATCAAACTCAGGGCTGAAATCAACCTAGCAGTAACAAAAAGAATTATACAAAGAATCAACCAAACTAGAAGCTGGTTCTTTGAGAAAATCAACAAGATAGATATAACCTTAGCAAGAATAATCAGAGGGCACAGAGACAGTACCCAAATTAACAAGATCAGAAATGAAAAGGGTGATATAACAACAGAAACTGAGGATATCCAAAAAATCATTAGATCCTACTAAAAATACCTATACTCAACAAAACTGGAAATTTTGGATGAAATGGACACTTTTCTAGGCAGATACCAAATAGTGAAGTTAAATAAGCATCAGATAAACTAGCTAAACATTCCCACAACCCCCAAATAAATAGAAGCAGTCATTAAAAGTCTCAGAAACAAGCAAACCCCAGGACCAGATTGGTTCATTGCAGAATTCTATCAGACCTTCAAAGAAAACCTAATACCAATACTCTTCAGACTATTCCACAAAATAGAAAAAGAAGGAACACTATCCAATTTGTTTTATGAATCCACAATTACACTGATAACAAAACCACACAAAGACCCAACAAAGAAAGAGAACTTCAGACCAATTTCCCCTATCAATATTGATGCAAAAATATTCAATAAAATTCTTGCCAACTGAATCCAAGAACACATCAAATCGATCAATTAACATGGTCAAGTAGGCTTCATTCCAGGGATGGTTCAATATTTGGAAATCCATCAATGTAATCCACTACATAAATAAACTCATAAGACTAAACAAAACACATGATCATTTCATTAGATGCTGAAAAAGCATTTGACAAAATTCAATGTACCTTCATGGTAAAAGCCTTGGAAAGATCAGGAATTCAAGTCCTACACCTAAACATATTAAAAGCAATATACAGCATCAAACTAAATGGTGAGAATCTTGAAGCAATCTCACTAAAATAAAGAACTAGACAAGGCTGCCTTCTCTCTCTCCCTATCTGTTCAATATAGTACTTGAAGTCCTAGACAGAGCAATTAGACAACAAAAGGAAGTCAGAGGCCTACAAATTGGAAAGGAAGAATTCAAAATATCACTATTTGCAGATGATATGATAGTATACTTAAGTGACCCAAAAAACTCCACCAGAGAACTCCTAAACAACTTCAGCAAAGTGGCTGGATATAAAATTAACTCAAGCAAATCATTGGCCTTTCTCTACACAAAGAATAAATGTGCTAAGAAAGAAATAATAGAAACAACACCCTTCACAATAGTCCCAAAAATATAAAATACCTTCCTATACTCAGAAGATAACCAGTCTGAGAAAGAAATTAGGGGAGCCACACCCTTCACAATAGTCACAAACAACATAAAGTATCTTGGTGTCAATCTCATCAAACAAGTAAAAGATCAGTATGACAAGAACTTCAAGTCTCTGAAGAAAGAAAACGAAGAAGACCTCAGAAGATGGAAAGTTCTCCCATGCTTGTGAATTGTCAGGATTAATATACCATGAGATAGGGTGTTTCTGGGAGGGAGGGAAACCAGGAAAGGGGATAACATTTGAAATGCAAATAAAGAAAATATCCAATTAAAAAAATAAAAAAAGAAAAAAGAAAAATAAGGAGAAAAAGAGTGCTTAAGGTAGACAATCTCAGACAGTTCTAATTTGGGATTCTCAGTTTTATAGTTATCTAGTTAGGTTTATCATGCTAAAAGTTATCAGCATATGTTCACTATGCAAGGTAATGGTTTCACAATAATTTTTACATTCACATATATTGTGTACATTTACCACACTCACCCCCATGAGACTTGTCTGTCTCCTACTCTTTCACACTAGACTCTTCTTCCTCTCAAACACCCTACTTCAAATTTCATGACATTATTTTATTGTGCAGATGTGCATATGTATGATTGCATACATGAGACAGCACATGAGTAGTGGTCAGAAAACAAGTTATAGAAGTCAATTGTCTTCTGCAGCAGACTGAGTGTGTTCCAGGAATTGAACTCAGAACCTCAGGCCTGCCAGGAAGTACATTGCCCCCACTTCAAACCTTCATATATATATATATATATATATATATATATATATATATATATATATATATATATATATATATTGTGTGTGTGAGAGAGAGACAGAGAAAAAGAGACAGAGACAGAGAGACAGTCAGAGACAGAGAGGGGGATCTTTTTGAAAGAAAATTACTAACAAAATTACTACAGAATTAGAGACTACCATCAGTGAAATAACAGGTTCTTGTATAATCTTAAGCTGATATTGACAAAGCCTTCAGCATATACATAACTTCAAGAATATTAACCATTTTATACCTTGCTGTCACCTCAGTTTCAGTGTAAATAGTATAAAGTTTTAGTTTTAGTCTTAAATATCTTGGTTTTTTTTTTTTTTTGAGACAGGGTTTCTCTGTATAGCCCTGGCTGTCCTGGAACTCATTTTGTAGACCAGGCTGGCCTCGCAATGAGAAATCTGCCTCCCTCTGCCTCCCGAGTGCTGGGATTAAAGGTGTGCGCCACCACTCCTGGCTAGTCTTAAATATCTTATTGGTGTTATATCAAAACCAAAATTATTTATTTTACTATATCACTTAAGACAATAACATATTATATGTTTACATTGTGAGATAATAGGTATATTACTAAATAATTAGGTATATTAGAAAAAACATGGCCATCTTGCCAAAAGCAATCTACAGATTCAATGCAATCCCCATCAAAATTCCAACTCAATTCTTCAACGAGTTAGAAAGAGAAATTCTTTGATCTATCTGGAATAACAAATAATCCAGGATAGTGAAAACAATTCTCAACAACAAAAGAACTTCTGGGAGAATCAGCATCTAGGACCTCAAGCTGTATTACAGAGCAATAGTGATAAAAACTGCATGGTACTGGTACAGTGACAGACAGGGAGATCAATGGAATAGAACTGAAGACCCACAAATGAACCCACATACCTATGGTCACTTGATCTATAACAAAGGAGCTAAAGTCATTTAGGGGAACAAAGACAGCATTTTGAACATATGGTGCTGGTTCAACTAGAAGTTACCATGCAGAAGAATGTAAATCTATCCATTCTTATCTCGTACAAAGCTCAAGTCCAAGAGGATCAAGAACCTCCACATAAAATCAGATACATTGAAACTAATAGAGAAGAAAGTGGGGAAGAGCCTTGAGTACATGGGCACAGGGAAAATTTTTCTGAACAGAATACCAATAGCTTATGCTCTAAGATCAAGAATTGACAAATGGGACCTCATAAAATTACAAAGCTTCTGTAAGGCAAAGGATGCTGGCAGTAAGAAAAAATTGCAACCAGCAGATTGGGAAAAGATCTTTACCAACCATAGGTCTGATAAAGGGCTAATATCCAATGTATAAAAAGAACTCAGGACATTAGACTCCAGAGAAACAAATAACCCTATTTAAAAAAATGGGTTACAGAGCAAAACAAAGAATTCTCAACTGAGGAATACCAAATGGCTGAGAAGCACATAAAAAATGTTCAACATTCTTAGTCATCAGGGAAATGCAAATCAAAACAACTCTGAGAATCCACCTTACACCAGTCAGAATAGGTAAGATCAAAAACTCAGGTGACAGCAGATATTGGCCAAGATGTGGAGAAAGAGGAATACTCCTCCATTATTGGTGGGATTGCAAGCTGGTACAACCACACTGGAAATCAGTTTGGCAGTTCCTCAGAAAATTGGACATAGTACTACCTGAGGACCCACTAATACAACTCCTGGGCATATACCCAGAAGATGCTCCAACGTGTAATAAGGACATATGCTTCACTATTTTCATAGAAGGCTTATTTATAGTAGCCAGAAGCTGGAAAGAACCCAGATATCCTTCAACAGAAGAATGGATACAGAAAATGTGGTACATTTACACAATTGAGTACTACTTAGCTAATAAAAATGATGAATTCATGAAATTCTTAGGCAAATGGATAGAACTAGAAAATATCATCCTGAGAGAGGTAACCCAATCACAAAAGAAAATAAATGGTATGCACTCACTGATAAGTGGATACTAGCCCCAAAGCTACAAATAACCAGGATACAATTCACAGTCCACATGAAGCTTAAGAACAGGGAAGACCAAAGTATGGATACTTCAGTCCTTCTTAGACAGGTGAACAAAATCTCCATGGAAGGAGTTACAGAGACAAAGTGTGGAGCAGAGACTGAAGGAAAGGCCATCCAGAGACTGCCTCACCTGGCGGACCATCCTATATACAGTCACCAAACCCAGACACTATTGTGGATGCCAACAAGCGCTTGCTCACAGAAAGCTGATATAGCTGTCTCCTGAGAGGCTCTGCCAGTGACTGACAAATATAGAGGTGGATGCTCTCAGCCAACCATTGTATTGAGCACAAGGTCCCCAATGGAAGAGCTAGAGAAAGGACCGAAGGAGCTGAAGGAGCTTGCAGCCCTATAGGCGGAACAACAATATGAACCAACCAGTAACCCCAGAGCTCCCAGGGACTAAACCACCAACCAAAGAGTACACATGGATTGACCCATGGCTCCAGCTGCATATGTAACAGAGGATGGCCTTGTTAGACATCAATGGGAGGAGAGACCCTTGATCTTGTGAAGGCTCGATGCCCCAGTGTAGGGGAATGCCAGGACAGGGATGTGGGAGTGGGTAGGTTGGTGAGCAGGGGTAGTGGAAATGGGATAGGCGGTTTTCAGAAGGGAAACCAGGAAAGGGGACAAGATTTGAAATATAAATAAAGAAAATATCTTAACAGCAACAACAACAAAAACACTTTCTTCCAGAACAGCTACAAAATGGCCGACCCCATATGTTCCAGCTGCTCAGACTATTCCAGTCAGGACCTAGGTTAATCTCTGCACTTTCATATCATAGAGACTAGGCTAGCTTTCTTAAAACTGAGAAATATCCCAATTTTCTTTGGTCAGCAAAAAGAGATTTCATTTCCAAACAGCAGGAAACAATTTTAGAATTACACCTTTCCCCTAGATATGGTGTGGGTGTTTTTATGGTCCTTCAGTTGTCAATAGATGTTTGTCATCATTTAAGGAGGGTTGGTCAGAAGTTATTAATGTTCTTGTCCAGGGAGGAAACAAAGTAAGGGAGGTTCGATTCAGGAATCTATTTTGCTTTTTATTTTCCTTTTTTTAAAAAAAAATCTTAATTAATTAATTAATTTTTCCAATTTTTATTAGACATTTACTTTATTTACATTTCAAATTCTCTTTCTTTTCCTTTCCTCTATCTTTCCTTCTTTCTTTCCTATCTAATATTTCAGGGAAAAATCACAGGGGCCAAGCAGGGGATTAAAAGGAAAAAGGGAAATATAGAAATACTAGAGTAAAAGGGTAGATTTTTGAATCTACTTTTACACTAGAGAGCATTAGGAAGGTAAATATTTTACATTTACATAATAGATTTAGAATTATGTGTTGGTACAACACACTAGGCATGGATGATTTAACTCTTGTATAAGGTATTGTACCTATACAAGTCATTTAGAAATGTATTGAGAAGTTCCAGTCCTTTTGAAAGCTGCTATTATAAATTATTAGGATAATTAAGAAATATGAATTAGTAGTGAGTCATTCAAACTTGTGGTAATGTTATATACTCATTTAGTTAATCACAGAAATAAGCTTTATTCAGTCCCCCATAGATGTTCTCAAAATTAATCAGATAATAAGTAACAAGAAACAAGCAATGCTTGACTATTCAGCTATGGTACAGAGAGATAGTCTTCAAAACCCTCAAAAATCTATAGAATATGGCATTTAAAAATGTTTTTTTTTAATAAAAGGACTTTTGACAATGAGACATGTCAGCTCCTGGCAGCACCCTCACACTACTTCAAAGAAGACGATGAGCACTGAAGAACCTCCATGTGGAATTTGTTTCAAATGTGGCAAGCTAGACACTGGGCAAGAAACTGCTCTTTTCTTAACTCTAGACAGAATGCTGTCCAAGTTGTGAACAAATAAGACAAAAGGAAATTGACTTCTGAGTTTTGCCAAGTCTTGGTAAACAGTCTTTTATAATTCCTGCTTCACAAAAAAGTCTGTCATACATTGGGCCAGAAGGCTGAAAAAGGTGTTCCAATATTTCAGAAATATTTTGGAGACTGTCTAGGTAGCCTTAAACCTCTGTCATTTCTATAGTTTTGGAACCTGCTTGCTCTGCACTTCCTATTTATTCCAGTAATACTTATCCTTCACAATTAAGCTTAAGTTGTTTAGGATTTAATAAATTGTTTTAGGGTCTAAGAAGATATTTATAGATTGATAAATGCAACTTATGGTAGAAACTAATTTAGATATATAACTTTGGACTAACCAAAATAGGATAAACAATAGAGTTCTTTTCTCCAGGTTTACCAAGTGCATATGGACTTAAAATTGTGAATATAATTTGTACCTGATAGTTTTTGTAATTGTTGTTATGTATATTGTTTATGGATGTTAGAGAAAGAGCCTCTTATTGAACTAAAAGTTGGAGATGTAGGGATAATCCCCTGTGTACTGTAAATAAGTAAATAAGACAAGGTACAGTCCATTCATTGGTTGGAGGAGCTTTGAGCATTTGACTTTGGACTAACAATTTGGAAGCATCATTGTTGATAAAAATCTAATGGCCAAAAGAGTCAGGCGAGAGGAGAACTTTGGCAACTGTGACAAGGAGACAGAAATAAGAAGCTGAGGAGAGGAAACCAGCCACAAAAGTAAACTCAGGTATGAATAATTAGGATATTAAGTTAAGAGTTAGTTAAGGAACAAGCCTAGCTTATTAACTAGGCCATTGTTAATAATATCTAGCCTCTGAGTTGTTTTTCAGGAATTGTGGTACAGGTGTAAAAATTCATGGTTATACAGAGTGGCTGAAATTGCAGTTGATATGACATAGCTACATGGACAAGCTCATTTAGGCAATAGGTACTTCTGGAAGAAGTGAGAAAACAATCCATGTAAACGAAGTCATCTTTAAAGATATGAAATTAATAGCTAGGAAGCAGAAGTGAGAGAAATATCACTGTGATCCCTTTTGTGCCTTTGAAAGATAATCTGTAGGCATACAATTTTATCTTGCCAAATAAGAACAATAGTATCCCCACTAAGGCTTGGTAAAGATTCCCAAAAAGGGGCCTGGGGATGACCACAGTGCTTATCTAACAGGCACATAGGCCTGGGTTCAATTTTCAAGCTGAGCATATAAAGCATGTGTGATTAATATTGTCAACTAGATAAAAGCTAGAACTTATCTAAAAGAAAAGCCTCTGTGAATGCTTATGAGAGGTTATCTAGTTCGAGTGGGAAGGCTTATCCCAACTGTATGCAGCACTATTCTACAGGTTGGGGCATGGATTACATTAAATAGAGAAAGTGATTTGGACAGCAGCCTTGTCACTCTTTATCTCCTGATTGGATGTATTGCAACCAAATACTCAAAGCTCCTTCCACCAATGAATGCCCTGTACCTTATCTTATTTACTTTTCTTTTGCTGTGAAGATTCACCATGTCCAAGGCAATTTATAAAAGAAAGCAAGTAGTTGCCGCTTGCTTGCAATTTTTAAGTTACAGAGGATGAACCCACGACCACCATTGTCTGGAGCAGGACAGCAGATATGCCAGCATGGTGCTGGAGCAGTAGTTGAGAGCTTACATTTTATCCAAAAGCAGCAGGGGAAGAGGGGGGCAGGTGGTGTTAATTTTTTGAAACCTCAAAGCCTTCTTCCCAGTCACATACCCCTCAACGAGGCCATATCTCCTATTCACCCTCCTCTTGGACCATCATCAAACTATCACAACCGTTGAACTGCGATCCAAAATAAACCCCTACTTAAGCTGAGAAAGAATTATGAATACAATACAGTATTCTTTACTACTGATGCTATACTTTACAGAACCTTAGGGATTAACGACCATTTAAAACTGTTTCTGCCAAGAATTTTCATAAAGGAAGGTGAATATTAAAATAAATTTAATTGTGTTTCCTCTTTCAAAGTGATTTTCTAATTTCATCCATTAGGTTTTTATTAACAATTTTAGGTTCCTGCACCTTCAATTATGTCAGTAACTACTGTGATTCACTTGTGTTTCTATATCAGTCTTTTAAAGCTCAATCTTTGCTGTCTCCCAGATAGCTCTTAGGTTCCTTCACTATGAACACACGAACAGGGACCACTTCTGCCTTCGTTAGGGTTTAATTGCTGTGAGATACATCATGACCATGGCATGGTTTTTCTTTCCTATAAAGAAGAACATTTAATTGGGGTTGGCTTACAGTTTAAGAGATTTAGTCTATTATCATGGCAGGAAGCATGGCAGGATTCATGCAAACATGGTGCTAGAGAAAGAGTTTAGGGTTCTCATCTTGATCCACAGACAACAGCAGGAGGCTATTTATCATACTAGACAGAACTCGAGAATATATGACCTCAAAGCCTGCCTCCACAGTAACATTTCCTATGGCCAAGCATTCAAACATATGAATCTAAGGGAGCCATTCCTATTTAAAGTATCTATTTTGATTGTCTTTGGGACATTGGGTGTCCCCTTCTTTTATTAGATATTTCCTTTATTTACATTTTAAATGTTATCCCCTTTCCTGGTTTCCCCTCTGAAAACTCCGTATCCCCTTCCCGTCCCCCTGCTCACCAACCCACCTACTCCCACTTCCTGGCCCTGGCATTCCCTTCACTGGGGCATAGAGCCTTCACAGGACCAAGGGCCTCTCCTCACATTGATGACCAACTAGGCCATCCTCTGCTACATATGCAGCCAGAGCCATGAGTCGCACCATGGCTTGGTTGGTGGTTTAGTCCCTGGGAGCTCTGGGAGTACTTGTTAGTTCATATTTTTGTTCCTCCTATGAGGCTGCAAACCCCTTCAGCTCCTTGGGTCTTTTCTCTAGCTCCTTCATTGGGGACCCTGTACTCAGTCCAATGGATGGCTGTGATCCTCCACTTCTGTATATGTCAGGCACTGTCAGAGCTTCTCAGGAGACAGCTATATCAGGCTCCTGTCAGCAAACACTTGTTGGCATCCACAATAGTGTCTGGGTTTACTGATTGTATATAGGATGGATCTCCAGGTGGGGAAGTCTCTGGATGGTCATTCCTTCAGTCTCTGCTCCATACTTTGTTTACTGTGATTGTCTTTGGGACATTGGGTGTCCCTTTGTCTGGAGGTAGAGCTGCCTATTCCATGATGGCATTGGATTTATAACATATTATTTTGCCTTTTCCCCAGTATTCCTAGTTCAAAATCTAAAAGGAAGTAACATTGGAAACACCAATACACTCATACACACCCACTGACCTTCATTCAGTTATCTGTGAATAAACAAATGCATGGAGACAGAAAGTAGATTAATGATGTGGTTAGTGCTGGAAGAAATAAAACAATGGGGGAGTGAGTGCTATTGGATATAATGTTTCTTTTCAGACTACAGAAATGTTCTAAAATTAGATTATGGCAGTGACTGCATAACTATCACCCCAGCATAAACAACTTATCTACTTTAAAAAGGTGAATTATATGCTGCAGCATCTTGCATAAAGCTCGGTACTAGACACCTGACTAAGACAGTGAGGGAATGAAGGAAGGACAGACACACAGACATACGTACAGAAAAACTGGGTTCAGGGTTTTGTGTACATTCTGATAGACCAGCATTAACTCTGCAGCAACCCTCAACCTGGACAAATTTATTATATAAAGCACAGGGAGAGGAGTTAGCTAACCTCCATAAGGAGGTTTCTGTAGCAAACAGTCTTAGGCTGCAAACATCCAGGAAGAAGCTGCAGTTGCTAGCTTTTGAGCACATTGGTCAATGCTTCAACACTCATAGTTGAATATAGTGTCCACATTTACAGTTAGATCAGAGAAAGGCATTGCTTTCCCTCTGAGGCTCACTCTGAGTTAAGGTTTTGCTAGATTTCTTCATATCTGAGGCATTGGTCTTTGACATGACCATGTCCATGTCAAACAATACAATTTAACTCAGGAGTAAGTTTGCTTCTTACATATTTACACCAGGTTTTTCCACTTCACTACAATATGCAATATGAAATATTCTTCAACAGAGTTCTAAAAACACATTTGTGGCATTATTTTTCCAAATGTCAGCTTAACATTATTTCAAATCACCGTACTTATTGCATATGATTTTGTGTTTGGTAATAGAGATGGAACTCAGCACCTCACATATGGTAAGCATGGGGTCTGCTGCTGGCCTGCAAATCCAGTCTACTTGATTACCTCTGGATGCTGTTGCATATTTGAACAATACACTCTTGGAATCGCTTAATGGTCATTATGATCTCTGCTTCTAAACTTTTTAATATTAGGCTAGCACAAGAATTAGATCTCAAGTCTCCAAACGCATCTTCCAAAGTAAACACATATTTGTAGATTGCCTACTCTTGACTTTGTAAAATAGAAAAAAGTCAAAAATTCTGAGCTCTTATACTGACTCTGCCATTCTAAAAATCTGTAACATTTGTCAAGTATTTTCACTACCTTAAAGTAAAATGGATGTACCTGATAAAGCTGTTTCAGCTTTTTGTTTTTATGTGAATGTTCAAGTGTTTGGTAATAACTGGGAACTATATTAACTATAGAATATCAGTACTAAATTCTTGATAGGTAATAGATTTTTAAAAAGCTTAGTCCCTTTGTTAGAGTTTTAAACAGCCTTACATTTAGTAGGTAAAAACAAAAATCAAAAACAAAATAGAACAAAACTGGCTAAACCATGACTAAATGCAAATATTTGGAAAGGTTTGGGTCGCAGAATATTTTAAAATTGTGTATATTTCCCTTGTTTCAGATGTGGATATTTTGGCACTTTTCAGGAATCATTCATCCATCTAAATTTTACCTCATAGTATATACTTTTAATAACCAAGCTGCTTTTTTTTATACCTTCCCTCTAAAAGATACAAAGCAGCTGCCAGCTCTGTAGTACTCATTTCTGATGACCAACATTGTTGTTTATAATCACAGTCAGCTGAAGGCCAATTCTGTGTAATCCATGGGAGATATCAGTTCTGACATGCATGCCCTCAATATGTCCCAAGTTTGTGTTGGCAGGTGTTAACCTTGCAGGCACAGTCAGTTATCAAGGCAGAACCTTGAAAATCAGAAATAGTGCCTATATTATTTAATCCCATTCAGGGACCCTGAGATGGAGTATTTGAAACAAAGCCATAGGAAAGGAGGGATAAACAAAAGCTTTTTTAAAAAAATATTTTAACTTGAGTGTTTAGTATTTTCAGTGATTTCAATGATTCAAAAATAAGATTCAGTGTTTCCCATACCAGAGCTTTAAACATTTAAAGCAAAACCACAATGAGCATGAGATTGAATTAATAAGGTTGAGAAAATTAAGTAATTAAAAAACTGTCAAAGAATGTATGCTATCTTGTTCATTTCATAGTCACGTGCTCTTTTTCCATTTGTTTATACTATTGACTAAAGGCATGTCCAGATTTAAAAAATAGGCCTTGTCTGCACTTATTTAAGTTTCTGTTTGTGAGTCTTTAAAAATAATTAGAAAACTCTCCATATTTTCCCCTTCCTTTCAATAATTTCTCTATGAAAAATAGTCCTATTGCCTGTCAGTCTGGTAGGATGCTTGTTAGACTGGCAAAATAAATGTCCAGGTATAATAAATAAAATAACATATACAAAGAATCAGGTATTTAGAGTATAGGGAGAAACAAACTTCCATGTGTTTCAGTTTTAAAAAACAAGAATAAAGAGATTCAATATAGTAATACTCAAAGATAAACTAATATGATGTTCCAGTTTATTGAAAGTATCTTATTCTTTTTTGTTATATAAGTATACTATGTCCAATACAGTGTCCAATAGATGTGTGCATATTGAAGTAATTGCTACAGCTAAGCAAATCAGCACACTTTATAGAGTTAACTCTTCTCTTACTTGCTTTTGTGGCAAGAATATTTAAAAACTATTACCTTAACACATTCCCAACACAGCACACATTATTATTAGAATTATTAGAGAATGTTCTCATGCAGTATATACATTAGTCTTCTAAACGTGAGCACTTATAACAATAGCTCGTGTCTTTTGACCTGTATCTTTCCATTCTCTATGTGCAGATCTCTCACCTTGCATCTTGTAACTACAAGTCCACATATTTGGTTCCTATTTTGCTAGATTGAGGTCACATAGTATTTGCTCGTATTTCTAGTTTATTTCACTTAGTATGGTATGTTGCAAATGTCAGGGCCTCGCTGTATTCTCATGCTCACTTTAGCAAAATATGATTTCAAGAGATGATGATTTCATTTCTTTTCATTATCTACTTGGCAGATTTTTGGCTTTGTAAAGGAGCTCAGTACTGAAATCAACTTAGAAACCTTTATGCTGCTTTCCATAAACTATGTGCCAACGTATGCACCCACCAAGAGTGTATAACAATTAAACCCATTCCCATTTTTGCAAGCTTATCTCATTCTTCTAAAGTTTTGTTATTGCTTTTGTTTCTTTTTATAATAGTTTTTTTCCTAGCATGCATGAGACTGTATCATGCTGAAGATTTAATTTGCATCTCTTTGATTAATGATGTTGAGTAACTTTCAAATATATTTTTTGGCTATTCTATGCATTTTGAAGATATGCATTCAGGTCATTTGTCTATTTTAAATTGTGATTTTATTATTTTTCTACTGAATTTGTGAGTTTCTTGACCAATTTAGATATTAACTTATTTTTGTTACAAATAAAGTTTTATTGAAACACATTACATTCATTTGTTTATTCAGTAACTATGGATGTTTTGATGCTATGAAGACAGGGTTAGGCAGTTATGAAACAGACAATATGGCCTGCCAAGCCCAGAGTATTTTTCTCTCAGGTCTTTTATAGAGCTTGTGGGCTGACACCTAGCTGAGTAACAAGTGTCACTTGTCATCATTTTCAGAGGGATCAAAAGAGCTATAGTCACAGAAAATACATGGACAGATGCTTTCTCTCTGTCTCTCTGTCTCTCTGTCTCTCTGTCTCTCTNTCTCTCTNTCTCTCTCTCTCTCTCTCTCTCTCTCTCTGTGTGTGTGTGTGTGTGTGTGTGTGTGTGTGTGTTGCAAACCTGTAAGCTAGCATTTGGGAGGTAGAAGCAGTAAGATTTAAGAGTTTGTAGCTAGTATGGGCTGTATGGTGGCCTTACTGCCCCACCCAGGGATCTGTCCCATAAACAACCACCAAACCTAGACACTATTGCATATGCCAGCAAGATTTTGCTGACAGGTCCCTGATATAGCTGTCTCCTGTGAGGCTATGCCAGTGCCTGGCAAACACAGAAGTGGATGCTCACAGTCGTCAACTGGATGTAACACAGGGTCCCCAATGAAGGAGCTAGAGAAAGTACCCAAGGACCTGAAGGGGGCTGCAACCCTGTAGGTGGAACAACAATATGAACTAACCAGTACTCCCAGAGCTCGTGTCTCTAGCTGCATATGTAGCAGAGGATGGCCTAGTCGGCCATCAATGGGAGGAGAGGCCCTTGGTTTGGGGGAGATTCTATGCCCCAGTACAGAGGAATGCCAGGGCCAGGAAGCAGGAGTGGGTGGGTTGAGGAGCAGGGCTCGGGGGGGGGGGGTATAAGGGACTTTGGAGAGGAAATTAGGAAAGGGGATAGCATTTGAAATGTAAATGAAGAAAAGATCTAATAAAAAAAACTGGTCTTAAAAAGTAGGAATAAATGACAAGTGTCTTAAGGCTTTTATTCAGGACGGCTTAAAGAAATAATACAAAACAATAGGCAGTATTTCTAGGCAATAATTTCAATGAACTGCACTGTTACAGAGAAAACCGCGAGCCAGTCCAATACATACAATTATCACTTTATGTCAAGTGAACATTCCTTGTGTTGGCAAAAGTATTATTGACAGAATTATAAGTGGCTGACAGACTATAGCAACCATGTCAGAATATAGCCCTCTTTCTCTGAATAATGTCGAGAAGAGATGAAGAGGGAGAGGCTAGGAACTGTGATGCATTGCCTAGGGACCCGGTGCCCAGGACTCAGAATTTCAGGGGAATGACAGGCCAGTATTTCTGCTGCTTTCTGTCACAGTGCTTGTCAAAGCTCAGCTGCACAGAAGCCTCCATGGCCAGGATCTTGGGAGCACTGTTCCCATACAAGCCCTTCACCTCTGCTTGGCGCTGCTCCCAGAACTTCTCAGATGGAGGCTCCACTGACCTGTGGTTGTTTAAGTATAGGCTATGGTCCTCATTCACATCGTCATTCAGGTACTCCTTGTCCAGCTGCTGTAGCCTTTGCTCTTCTCTGTGGGCTCCTTCAGTGATCTTCAAATTGCTCGGGTCGCACTCCAACTCCAGCTCTTCCTCTTCACATGGTGCTTTATTTTCTCTTTTGGATACCTGGGTTCTATTGCTGTTATACAGAGGCTACTCAGGGTTTTTGGGATGGGAAACAATGTAGGGAGACTCCTGCCATGCCATGTGCTGGCCTTGAGAGTTCCAAGAATGGCCAGCTTCATAAGCAAGAGAGTTCCAGGAAATAACTCTAGGAGGGAAGAATTCTATGAATGAAGAACCACGGGGGAAATAGGAATCCCTGAACTTTTTGTAAGCAACTTCCTGGTGGCTTTGTAGCCAAAGCCTTGCATGATGATAATGTAGCCAGTATCTTGTATATATTGGATGAGAATACCAAGATGCTTTCCATTTGGATGTCATTGCTGCTAACTCTGATTGCAAAACTTGTGGGCATGCAGCTTGCAGATCTTGGGCAGTGGGCAACAATGGATCTAGTTCTCATGGCAGGGAGGAGGAAGGGGTGGGAGAGATATTAATCTCTTTAAAGAGACATAAACTGAAAATACTTTCAGTTACAGTGTACCTAGTAAAATGGCATGGCAACAGAAGTGAAATATATCTCTTATGTATAGAACATTTTGGGGTAAAACATGGATCTCTAGTTTATTTTCTTTCCCTTTAAATTGTAGAAACAAACATTTAGATGCCCCCATGAAACTAAGCAACAAAAGATAATCTGTTTACTCTTCCACAGACATGCCTAATAGATAAGGAGATGAACAAGAAATAAGCACTGTTATTTGTAGTTACAGATATTTGGGAATCGTTTCTTGCTAAACCATAACCTAGTTTGTTAAATAAACTATCACTCTTACATTGGAAATTTTAAATAATATAATATATAGGGAAATATACACACAAAGGTCTCATTAAGTAATTGATAAAAATACTCAAAGATACCAATTAAAACCTTGCAATACAGGGATATAGTTTTACTGAAGTTATAAGGTAAAAAGGAGGGGCTGAGTACATAAAAATATTTAGATGTCTGCAATCCAAGAGGAGTTAGTATAGCACATTGTGGAAATAAACCTAAATGAAAACCTTGAAAAAGACTCTAAATGGTATGATGGAGAGGCTGTTCCCAGGGGGGGGCAATATTTTATAGGAGACATAACAGTAGGAAATTTCAAAATATTATTTTAAGGCCCCCGTGTCCACACACTTCCTCTTTCAGTCTCGTATATCTATGTTCCTCAAAAAGTGGCCACATCTGCCTACCTTACTCACTGTCATAATATTTCATACTGATTGTTATCTTATATAAAAATAAATTTTGTGATTATTGAAGGAAAATATTTATGCTAGTCATAATATTGTATTGTCCTAGGCATCTTCTAGAGCACAGAAGGGAATATTTTAGATCAGTAATTCTCAACCTGTAAATACTGCTTCCTCTGAGGTTTACATATCAGATAGCTTGCGAACCAGATATTTGTATTATAATTCTTTTTTTCCCCCTGGCAACAGAGTTTAGGATCTTTACTGTCTTGGAGTGTCCTTAGAAGGCTCTGTCATTGAACAGGTAACAGATTAAAAACCCCAGAGTCCTTTCTTTAAAACGAAGAGGGAAAGAATGGGATGGAAGGAACTATTCAAACTTCTTCTTTCCATGTGGCTTGAAGTCTTCCCCCTTCTCCTCTGCGGCCTCGCCTCGGAAGCCTGCTCTGCCTCCAATGCCTCCCCGGCTTATAATTCTTAACAGTAGCAAAATTACAGTGACAAAGTAGGAACAAAGTAATATTATGATGGGGGTGTCACCACAACATGAACAACTGTATTATATTATTGCAGGGTTGGGAAGGTTGTGAACCATTAGGTTACATTCTTCTCCTTAGTGAAGGAAAGAAGTACCAAACACTTCCCTTTGGCGATCTAACTTCTGCACTGTAATGCTGAAACCTTTTCTTCCTATGTTGTTCTACCTTGTTGCCTATTTTTTGTTTCAGAAACTTATATTTCACTCTTTTTCCTTCAACCCTTATTTTCTCACCTTCAGATTCACTAACAAATCAAAAAGCAAAGGGATACATATCTACTAGGCAGTTTCTCTGAGGTTTTGTGAGCCTGAATTATGATATGAAAACATTTCTAACTTTGCAGATGAGGCTAAATTGAGAGAGAATAAAAACAAATGAAGAGTAATTAGGTGGTATCATCAGAAAATGATTTACAATCATTTATGGTTTTGGAATAATAGATGGCAAATGCAGGTCTGCAGAAATAAACGGAAGATAATTAGCCCCTGCAAAGTATCAGAAATAGGGAATATCTGCTAAATAAGAAGAAGCTACAAAATTTTCATGAACACAGAGAAACACAGCCTAGTGGGGGGTCACCAAGGGTGATTACAGCCTTGAGATGATTGCATCATGGAAAAGCTCCAGAGATCTGGTACATTCTTCAGCTTCCCTTTTATTCTGCATTCCTCCTTCACTAGGTCACACAGAAGCATTCTTTTGTTAACAATATGTTTCTCTAACACTTTACATAAATCCTCTTTCTGGTGCAGTCTTTGCTTTTCTTGGCAAAAGAAGCATTACTTCCAAGATCAAATGTTTTTATCACAGGAGTTTTTGCCTGCTGGTACATTATGGCCCCAAATTATTCACTCTTGTATAAGGACTGCTTTCACAGATTAAGACCAAAGTACTGCCCTGGTGACTGCTGACACAGAAGACAGGGTATTCACATTATTTACAGTAATTTAAATCTTGTTTCCTAAGTTCATTTTCCTCAGTGGCCACTGATATTATCTCAGGGTGCCTTATTCTTCCTCATACTCAAGTTTGTATCCCTATAATAGAAAAAGAATAGCAGCTATCATTATATCCACTGTCATGGATACTAGTAAATTACTAGTTCTCTAGCTTTATTTAGTCCATCAGCAACATGATTTTGTCATCTACAAAGTCATGCTTACAAACAGCATTGTTGAGTTACCCCCTCCCACGCACCCACACCACTCAATATTTTAAGTAAGCTTATGAATTTATGTTGGTCTATATTTATAGCTGTCCTTGGTCTTGAAGCACATATGCTAGATCATCTAGTGACATCTAAGCTTCCAGACCAACCAAACCAAACCAAACCAAACCAAACCAAACCAAACCAAACCAAACCAAACCAAACCAAACCAAACTGAATAACAAAAATATATAAACCTTCTCCACGTTCAAAGGTCATACAGTTGCCCACATACCACATTGCCCTTATGCTATCTGTGGCCTTAGATATTACTTGTCTATCACTTCTGTATCATTTAATTTTTTTGTTTCCATGACATAATATGGTATCTACCTCTTTCCACTACTTTTTTTTTCATTTATTCCTTCCTACTTTTGTGACAGAAGTCTCTATCTTTACCAGTTTCTTTTTTCTATACTTTCATTTTACAGAGTGAATGTATTATATTGGATCCAATTATTAAAGTCATATGATGTTGAGGCCCAGTTGTAATTGTTTGCAATCCAGGGATCTTTATTGTTCTTCCATAGATGATTAGTTGTTGCTTTAAACTTATATAAAATAAAAGCTCCATCCCATATACAATCACCAAACCCATATACTATTGCATATGCCAGAAAGATTTTGCTGACAGGAACCTGACATAGCTCTTTCCTGTGAGGCTATGCAAGTGCCTGGCAAATACAGAAGTGGATGCTCACAGTCATCTATTGGATGTAACACAGGGTCCCCAATGAAGGAGCTAGAGAAAGTACCCAAGGAGCTGAAGGGGTCTGCAACCCATAGGAGGAACAACAATATGAACTAACCAGCACCCCCCCACACACACACATACACACAGCTTGTGTCTCTAGTTGCATATGTAGCAGAAGGTGGCCTACTAGGCCATTAATGGGAGGAAAGGCCTTTAGTCTTGTGAAGATTATATGCCCCAGTACAGGGGAATACCAGGGCCAGAAAGTGGGAGTGGGTGGGTTGGGGAGCAGGGTAGGGTAGGGTATAGGGAACTTTCGGAATAGCATTTGAAACATAAATGAAGAAAAATCTAATAAAAGAAAAACAAACAAACAAAAATCCCAACTCTGAGTTTCCATCTTACCCAGGTCAGAATGCTTAAGGTCAAATCTTAAGTGTAAATGACAGCACATGCTAGTGAGGATGTGGTGCAAGGGAAACACTCTTCAATTGCTGGTAGCAGTGCAAAATTGTATGACCTCTTTGCAAATCAAATTGTTGATTTCTTAAAAAAAAAAACTGCAAATAATTCTACCTTAGGACCCAGCTATACTACTCCTGGGTACATTCCCAAAAGATTCTCTACCATCCCACAAGGTAACTTGCCCAACTATGTTCATACCAGCTTTATTTGTAATTGCCAGAAACTGTAAATAACCTAGATGCCCCTAAACTAAAGAATGCTTAAATAAAATGTGGTACATCTACACAATGGAATACTATTCGGCTATTAAAAACAAAGATGGCATGGATTTTGCAGGCAAATGGATGAAACTTGAGGATATCATACTGTGTAGTAGCAGAGTCCTAAAAGGAAAGATATGGCGTGTATTCCCTTATGAGTGGATATTAGCCATAAAATACTGAATACCCACACTACATTCCACAAGCCTCAAGATGCTAAACAGGAAGGAAGTACAAGTGAGGAAGCTTGAATCTCACTTAGAAGGGGGAATAAAATAGTCATAAGAGGCAGATGGAGAGAGGGAACTGAATATGAGAGGAGGTAGGGAGAGGCATGGGGGTGCAAGATCAGGTATGGAGAGGGACAGGAGACATGGCCAGATGGCAATGAGAATAATTGGACATCTGCAACTAATGAGTGTGGGGAAGTAGGGGAATTGCCAGGAAGAGACAGAGAGACCTGGGATAAGGGAGGCACCCATGAATCAGTGGGGTGTCCTTAGCAGTGACTTAGCATTGGGGACATGGAACCTGAAGAAGATATCTCATGTGCCCAGGTAGGAGGAACCTCAATGGAGCTATAGGGACACCAACTCACCTATAAAACTTTCAACCCCAAATTATCCTGTCTATAAGAAATACAGGGACAGGGGATGGAGCAGAGACTTAGGGAATAACTGTCAAATAACTGGCCAAATTTGAGACCCACCCCATAGACAACCGCCAATCCCAACACTATTAATGATACTCTGCTATGCTTGCAGACAGGAGCCTAGTAAGGCTGATCACTGAGAGTCACTACCTAGCAGCTGACATAGAAAAATGCACACAGTGGATAGAGAGGTTGGGGACTTATGGAAGAGTTCGGGGAAGGATTGAGCTCACAGAAGGGGATAGGAACTCCACAGGAAGACCAACAGAGTCAACTAACCTGGACCCCTGGGAACTCTCAGAGACTGAACCACCAACCAAAGAACATACAGGGGTTGGACATAGGCCCCCAACATATATGTAGCAGATGTGCAGTTCTGTCTTCAGCTAAGTCCGGAACTGTCTTCAGGTGGCTAAGTCCAAACTTGTTGCCTGTGCGTAGGATATATTTTTCTAGCTTAGTTGCCTTGTATGGCCTCAGTGGGAGAGGATAAGATTAGTTCCACAGAGACTTGATGTGTCAGGGTAGGGGAATACACAGACATGCCTCCACCCTCTCAGAGGAGAAGGTGAGGAGGGCTGCAGGGAGGGATTGTGGAAGGAATTGACAGCGGAGGTGAGCAGTGATCAAGATATAAAGTGGGGAAAAAAACGTTTAAAAACAATTCAGAGCTAAAATCAATGAAATAGAATTACTACAGTCCCTGAATTTATTGTAAACAGGATAAATTTTGGGTCAATAAGTGAGATTCAAGCATCTGGGGCCTTCTTTGCATAGCTTCTCTGGGTCTGTTGAGAGTAGTGTGGGTATCCTGTATTTATGGCTAATATCCAAGTATAAGTAAATACATATGCAAATTCTTTTATGTCTGGGTTTCCTCACTTATGGTATCCTCAAGTTCCATCCATTTGTCTGTAAAATTCATGATGGTTTTAATAGCAGAGTAGTATTCCACTGTGTAGATGTACATTTTCTTTATGCATTCTTCAGTTGAGATACATCTAGGTTATTTCCAGTTTCTGGGTATTATAAATAAAGCAGTCATGAACATAGTTGTGCAGGTGTCCTTGTGAGATAGTGAAGTATATTTTGGGTATATGCCTAGGAAGGGTATTGTTGGGTCTTGGGGTAGAACTACTCCCAGTTTTCTGAGAAACCATCAAACTTATTTCCAGAATGGTTGTACAAATATCATTCCCTCCAACAATGGAGGAGTGTTCTCCTTGCTCCACATCCTCTCCAGCATGTAATATCACTTCAGGTTTGATCTTAGCCACTTAGACCAGGAATCTCTAAGATGGAATCTCAGAGTTGTTTTGTCTTGCATTTCCTTGATGACTAAGTGTGTTGATATATTGTCTGTGTAGAACTTGTTTTACTACTTCCATTTCCTGTTGGGCTGTTTTTTGATTTCACTTATATTTTGCATATTTTGGATAAAAATCCATTATAAAACTTATTACTTGCCTGTATTATTTAGTGGCATGATTTTTCCCATTTCTATTCTAAGAATGATTCTTATCTTAACTGTAAATCTGACTTTATTTTATACTCAGATCTACTTTTGCCTTAGAAAAAAAAACCCTTACTCTATAAAAGGCACAGGGGATCTTTCATATGTTCTTCAGAACTAGTAACATTTACTAGAGAGCATCTATTCTCACTGTAAGCAAGATAATTTGCAGTATATAATTTTTTTTATACAATCAATCCTCCTTACCCACAAGCTCTGCATCTTCAGTCAAGCAAATGCACATCAAAATATTCAGGAAGAAATGTGCCTGTACTGAACAGAGATGATTTTCCTTGTCATTCCCAAAACAATAGAGTATAATAATTATTTACATTGTATTTACACTTCCTTGGGTAGTCTTAATAGTCTCAAAGTGATTCAAATTATGCATGGATATATACAGCATGCAAACATTGTACTACCCATTTTGTATCAAGAGTTGACTTTTCTTTCTTTCTTTTTCAAGACTCACTACTTAGAGGTGTTTGGCCTAGAACTTGCTATGGAGACCTGGATGGCCCCAAATTCACAGAGTATCACCTGCCTCTGTCTCCCAGTGGGTGGGAATAAAGCCAGCCCAAATGTTGATTTACACACATCTACATATCTTGGATCTCTTTATTAATCAATAGCAAAGTGCTTCTTACATTTTCTATAAACAAACAAAAAACTGTACATATGTATGTAATGCAGTCTAATGCCTTGACACATATGGCCAGTTTAGTTCATTCTCCCACCACTTTGATAACTAGAACAGAAAACTTGCCTGTAGTGTGATTTATAAATACATGAAGGTTAAGATTTAAAATATTTTGTTGAAACATAATGTCATGTTTAAAAGTTTTTGCACACCATATAGTAGAATTTATAGATTATATATTATTTTATCTTTTGTTTGTTCCCTATTATGTTTAAGATATTTATACCTTCTTTAGTATATCTAGGTCATTTATTTTTATATGCTTTGTAATTGTATGGTTCTCTACTTTATGGAAAGAAATATCCTCATTTTGTTATTAAATTATTATTTGGGTTGTCTCCTGTTTTATATTGGTTGGTGTTTCTTTATATTTATTATTTAAATAAAATTTTGACCTAGTAAACACGAAATGTATTTTAACATGTTTTCTCTGAACACATAATGGTTGATTTTCCCAATGTCAGTGTTTTTGTCTTATCAATTATGAAATATTTGGTATGGTCATGGAAATTAATTATGTTATGTTTACGGTTAATTGAGTGTTTTCAAATTAATATAGTGAGCTTCTTAATTTCTACTATACTTTTTTGCCTAAAGTTTGTCAGGTCTATTCTTACAATAATTATAGCCTAAAATTTTTCTCCACTTTATTTAGTTTTATTTCCTTTGCATACACATCATGATTTAGATATTTTAAAATAAAGACTTAGAGTTGGTTATCATTTTTCTGTTTTTATTAAGTATGATAATATGATTTTATTTATAATTAAAATGTTTGCTTGCTTAGTTGTACTTTTTTGATATCATAATATAATTACAACACTTATTGCTTCTTGTTTTCTTTATAAATTCCCCTTTATAATACTTCCTGTTCTCCTTCAAATTCATGGCCTCTTTATTCATCAAGTGTCACTGCATGCATACGTGTATATACTTATGTATTTCTAAATAAAATCTCTGTTTGTTATTTGCATGAATGTTTTCTGGGCTGACCACTTGATAGTATATGACCAAATTGTGTGCTTTCCCCTGGGTAAGACCATTCTTCCACTTCAAGGTTTCCATAGTTGTCTAGAATTCTATGTGTAGGGTTGAGATTTCATGGGGTTTCCCCCAACCACTTTAACATGTCCATTGGTGTTGTCTTTGATAAGCTCTACTTTGGGACGTCCTGTTGGTGAGATTTTATGGGTGTAACTACTGACAGTAGAAAGAGACAGAGGGTTCAACTACTGACAGTAGAAGGAGACAAAGGGGACACAATCTTTTAAAAAACTCTACAACTGAGTTTTATTGTTTGGGGTTTTCTGTAGTGATCTCCATCTGCTGCAATGAGAAGTTTCCTCAAGTTTGTAAGCAAGGGATACAGTTGTCTGTGGACATAATATCAAATGTTTATGAATTACTGTTAGAAATTAAGCTGCTTTAATAAACTAGTAGCTGTGGATTCTCTTATAATAACCATAATTTCACTAGAACTGATTAGGTAGCTAGTTTTCCAGTAACAGACATGGTATCCCTCTTATTTAACAGGTCTTAAATCCAACTAGAAAGCTGTTGGTTATCACCAAGGTATGCATGCCAGTTTTGTACTTTTAGGGCTATTATGCCATGCTGGTCATTGTGGTTCATAGGTGCCATAGCTGGTTACCTTCCTCATTTGGAAGCATGGATGGTTTCTTCTGAAACTATGAAAGCCAATCCTCAGAGAGAGGACTTTTATGTCAGTTTCAGCTCAAGGATCTCTGGGCCGTGTTTCTGAAACAAATGGTATCTTCAGAAATAGGGGCTTACCTTCCACTTATGGGGGCTTTGAAGGGCAAGGGAGATATAACTAAGGGCACCAGCAGCAAGTTGTATGTTTTAGTAGTCTTTTGAACAGCCCTGGCCACCAATTCAAAAGAGGGCTTGTGTTGGAGCATGTGTTAGGTTGTCTTTGACTCTTGGAGTGAGTACAAAAAGCCTAGACCAGAAAACCTCATCAAAATTATGTATGTCTATTTATACACAGAATTACATGTATTATAATTATTTTAGGTAAATAGTTAATAGTATAAGTACTTGTGGGATATATATATATATACATATACATATATATATAGAGAGAGTTATATAGTTTTATATATATAGTTATTTTATGCAAGGTCCTCTTCCTTCACCCTCACAAAAGAGGCCTCGCTTAAAATTTCCCTATCAGATAACTTGTCCTGTTTCCCCTTTCTCTTTCTCACCTTCTTCTGTGCTTACCACTCTTATCCACTTTAAAGGCATTTACCCGTTTCCTCTATCTTAAATATTTTATTTACTTTACATAATTTTCTACCTTTTATATCTCATGATCTAGATGTTTTTTCTTAGTTTTCAACATTTATTTTCAGTCTAAATTATTTTTATTGGATATTTTCTTAATTTACATTTCAAATGTGATTCCCTTTCCCGGTTTCCCTCCCCTGGAAGCCCCCTATCTCATCCCCATTCCCCTTGCTTCTATGAGGGTGCTCCCCCACCCACCGACCCAGCCAGTCCAGGCTCCTCCACCCACCCACTCCCAGTTCCCAACCCTGACATTACCTTACACTGGGGCTTCAAGCCTTCACAAGACCAAGGGCCTCTCCTCCCATTGATGCCCAACAAGGTCATCCTCTGCTACATTTGCAGGTGGAGCCATGAGTCCCACCATGTGTACACTTTCGTTGGTGGTTTAGTCCCTGGGATCTCTTGGGGTCTGGTTGGTTGATATTATTGTTCTTCCTATGGTGTTGCAAATCCCTTCAGCTCCTTCAGTCCTTTCTCTAACTCCTCCATTGGGTACCCCATGCTAAGTCCAATGGTTGGCTTCAAGCATCCAGCTCTGTATTTGTCAGGTTCTGGTAAAGCCTCTCAGGAGACAGCTATATCAGGCTCCTGTCAGCATGTACTTCTTGGCATCCACAACAGTGTCTGGGTTTGGTGACTGTATATGGGATCGATCCTCAGGTGGCCTTTCCTTCAGTCTCTGCTCCATACTTTGTCCCCATATTAGCTCCCATGGGTATTTTGTTCTCCCTTCTAAGAAGGACCAAAGCATCCACTCTTTGGTCTTCCTTTTTCTTGAGTTTCATGTGGTCTGTGTATCTTGGGTATTTTGAGCTTTGGGGCTAATATCCACTTATCAGTGAATGCATACCATGTTTGTTGTTTTATGATTGGGTTACCACTCGCAGGATAATATTTTCTAGTTCTATCCATTTGCCTAGGAATTTCATGAATTCATAATTTTTAATAGCTGAGTAGTACTCCATTGTGTAAATATGCCACATTTTCTGTATCCATTCCTCTGTTGAGGGACATCTGGGTTCTTTCCAGCTTCTGGCTAGTATAAATAAGGCTGCTATGAACCTAGTGGAGCATGTGTCCTTATTACATGTTAGCGCACCTTCTGGATATATACCCAGGAGTGGTATAGCTGGGTCCTCAGGTAGTCCTATGTCCAATTTTCTGAGCATCCAGACTGAGTTCCAGGGTGGTTGTACCAGCTTGCAATACTGGAGGGGTATTTCTCTTTCTCCACATCCTTGCCAGCATCTGCTGTCACCTGAATTTTTGATCTTAGCCATTCTGACTGGTATGAGATGGAATCTCAGGGTTGTTTTGATTTGCATTTCCCTGATGACAAAGGATGTTGAACATTTCTTTGTGCTTCTTGGCCCTTTGACTTTCCTCAGTTGAGAATTCTCTGTTTAGATTTGCTCCCCAATTTTTAATAGAGTTATTTGTTTCTCTGGAGTCTAACTTCTTGAGTTCTTTTTATATATTGGATATTAGCTCTCTATCAGATGTAGGATTGGTAAAGATCTTTTCCCCATCTGTTGGTTTTTTTCTTATTGACAGTGTCCTTTACCTTACAGAAGGTTTGCCATTTTATGAGGTCCCATTTGTCTATTGTTGATTTTAGAGCATAAGCCATCAGTGTTCTGTTCAGGAAACATCTGGTGTTTTAAATAAGACCTAGAGCTAGTTATCATTGCTTGATTTTTATCAAGTATGATAATCTTTAACTGATTAGTTTAGTACATTTACAAGTTTTCTGCATATGCAGATTTGTTTTTATTATCTTATTGTTTTCTATTTATTTTGCTTTTGGAATTTGTTTCCTTTGTTTACTGTTTTTCAATGGTGGGTTTAGGATTTTTTCATTTTTTTGATCTTCAAAGTTATTTTTTTTTAATTTTAGTTGTTTTATTGCATTTCTCACTAAAGACTTATCATATACATTAATTAAAGAGTAGTTAACTTCAAGTGAATAACATAAATCAGTATGTCATATAAAAGACCTTGGAACACATTTGTTCTTTTTTCTTTTTTTTTGAATCATTCTGACCAAAAACATCTTGAGGAAGAAAAGGCTTTATTTTATTTTGCACTTTTAAGTCACAGGCCATCACTAAGTGTTTTCAGAGGAGGAGCTCAAACAGAAACTCAAATAGAAACAATGAAGGAGTATTTATTGCTATCTAGCAGCACATGTCCAGTTAGGGCTTCTTGTTTATCCTAGGCTCACCTGCTTACAAATGGTGTTGCAAACAGTGGGCTAGGCTCTAACACATCAATTTTAAATTAAGACAAGGTCTCCCAAACATTGGAATAGACCAACCTGATTGACACAAATTTTCATTTGAGATTCTCTCTATCCATATAATTCTAGGTTGTGACAAGTTGACAATATAACTGGCACAATATTGGATGTGAATTCTTAATAAGATGAAATGGCATTCTCCTCATAATTCTATCATTATTGGTAGACATTCATATTAGCATTTCCTATATTTACATTTGACTTTCCTTTATATTTGTTCAGACAGTCCTTTTGTAACAATTTTATGTATTCTCCCCAGAGGACCCTTTATAAAGCCCTTTTGATGAAAGCTATTGTGCATAAATGTCTCATAATTTATATTCTTCAAATACCTATCTTAAGTTTACATTCCCAATAATGTTATTTGAATAGGTAATTTAGATTGTTATTTATTTTACCTAAATACTTTTTTCATGATTTTGCTATTTGGTTGACTGCTGTTAATCTGACTTGCCTTTCCTGGCAAACTTTACTATTTGGGAGGTTCATTTAATGTATTCCCGAAACTTCTTTACAATGTGACTCCGCATGAGTATTTTTTAGCTTATCATGTTTAGAATCCATTATGCTTTCTATTCTGTTTGTTCACATTTTCTGTTTATCTTCTTCAGTTCACATCATGGTGAGCATATCAGAATAATCAATAGAGAAATTGTAAGAAAGAAAAAATGGTGATTGAGCTGTGGTTTTATTCATTTTCATTGTTGAAGAGCATTTTTTTAATGGATTTATTGCTTTTTGTTCTATAAATCACAATTTTTACTTCTTTGAGTTCTAGCCTTGTCTATAAAATTTTTTTAGTATATTTTAATGGCTTCTTACTTGGAATTGCTTATTTTCTTTTTAAAAATATTCTCTTTCAAATGTAACATGGATTTCATGTCTTAAGATCTGTATATCTCTAATTTTGAGATTCTTAAATGTGTGGATTTGCTTCTTTTTACTATTTCCTCTCTCTCTCTCTCTCTCTCTCTCTCTCTCTCTCTCTCTCTCTCTCTCTCTCTCGTTCAATAAATGGGATTGAATCCAGGACAACAAGTGAATTATGTCATCAAGTCATAACCCAACTCGCCTTTGAGTTATTTGGTTATGAGAGGCCACATGAAAATAAAGAATGTCACCCCACAGATTGAGTTTTGAGTAGCATGTACTAATTTTATCTATTAATGGAATTCAATGTGATATTTCAATGTCAAAGAAAATTTGTTTCTGTTGCTGATAATTGTCCATAGTCACCTTAAACTAGATGCACTTTTCCTTCCTTTTAAGATCCAAGATTAGTTCAGACTAACATGTTTACTTCGTCTGGCTTGGTTCTGAAACAAAACTGATAGTGTCCAAACAAACAGTACTCGTGCAGTGACTCAAATCAAAGACTACACCCTTTGCCAAACTTTGCCCACTCCAAATCTCTATCCCAAATCTCTTAGTAACTCTAAAGGCTTATCTCACCTAATCCCAAGAATAATAGATACACTGGTCCTATAAGCACTTAGTATGCATAGTGCCATGCTGAATACTCTGAAAACAGGTCTACATTGAGAAGGTATTTCCTTCATTTGGAATGCAGTGCTGTCCTCCTTGGGTTATTCAGAAGAATGGCTCCTCTATTAAGAGTAAACAAGGACTTCCTCACACCTGGTTCTGAATCCCCCATTCCCCTCCTATCTCCCTCTCTTACAGTTCCCTCCCTCCATCTGCCTCTTATGAATATTTTATTCCCCCTTCCAAATGAGATTCAAGCTTCCTCACTTGGGCCTTCTTTCTTGTTTATCTTCTTTGGGTCGGAGGAATGTGACATGGCACCTGTATTTTTTTTTTTTTTTTTTTTTGGTTTTTCGAGACAGGGTTTCTCTTTATAGCCCTGGCTGTCCTGGAACTCAGAAATTCACCTGCCTCTGCCTCCCGAGTGCTGCGATTAAAGGCGTGCACCACCACGCCCGGCGGTACCTGTATTTTATGGCTAACATCCACTTAGAAGTGAGTCCATACCATGCATATCCTTTTGGGACTAGTTTTCCTTACTCAGGGTGGTATTCTCAAGTTCCATCCATTTGCCTGAAAAATTTATGATGCTTTTGTTTTTAATAGCTGAATAGCATTTCATTGTGAAGATGTAGCACATGTTTTTTATCCATTCTTCAGTTGAGGGACATCTAGGTTGTTTCCAGTTTTTGGCTATTACAAATAAAGCTGCTCTAAACATAATTGAGCAAGCATCTTTGTAGGATGTTGAAGCATCTTTTGAGTAAATGGCTACAAGTGGTATAGCTGGGACTTAATGTACAGCTTGGCCTTCATGTGTGTCCCAAACAACTGGAATTAAGGATGTCCCAAAAGCTGTTGCCTCTATGTGAGATATGTCCTACTTACTGGCTGCTTTGTCTGGCCTCAGTGGGAGAGGAAACACCTAGCCTCACAGAGACTCAAAATGCCAGCGTGCGAGAATACCCAGGGAAGCCCTACCCTTTCAGAAGAGAAGGGCAGGGAGAAGGATTATAGGAGGGGTGACCAGAAGAAGGGGGAAGTAAGTTGAATGTAAAGTGAATAAGTAAAAATATTAAATTAAATTAAAAAAGAAGTAGCATAAAAAGAGTAAACAAGTACTAGTTTCTCAAAATATTAAATTCCTGAGAATCATGGTTCATTTTAGTTACTTCTACAGTTAGATCATGATTTTCTAAACACTTTTATGATAGGCTTTACACCAGACAGGTCTGTCTATGTGAAGTCCAGCATAGCTATAAATGTAGCTAAAAACATAAAATCATAAAACTTTTGAAAACATTTGCGTTGTTTTGTCATTTAATTATATAGGTCTCAATTGAAAATTTATAGAAATCATGTCACAGTGTCAACAATTGTATCTAAATATAAGATTTTCCAAATGATTTTTCTAGTCCCTAACATGGTAACTACTCAGTTATATGTCAGGATCAGTTTCTCTCATTTCTAGTCTACTGTCTGGAAAATATATTCCCACAGTTGAAGGTTTAGATGCAAGCTATACTAATGATTTTGCAGGGCCTGTTCCACTTTGGTGGGATACGCAGTTTCCTAGATTCCATGTGTTCTTCCCTTTTGGTATACCTATGTTTTTTCATCTGTTTGTTTTTGGTTTTGTTTGTTTGTTTGTTTTTTGTATGGCTTCAAGTAACTTGCCAGGAAAAACTATGCAGATGAAGAAATTGATGAATCTTTGTTTAAATTCTTCCATACCATTTGAGTGATGCTTTTTCTTAGTACAGAAATACAGATTTTTAACCTTGAATACTACTATATTCTGTTCTGGCATGTATCCAGTGTTGTTTACAAATCTCAGCACTTTTAAAATATTTGTATCCTTTTTTTGGTAACTATGTTAAATTCTTTCATATTTGATTACCTGAATGCTCCATTTTCTTATCCCTTTTCTTTTTCTTTTTTATTATTTGGTTATTTTATTTATTTACAATTCAAATATTATCCCTCTTCCGGGTTTCCCATGTACACCGCCCCCCATTAATTCCCTCCTCAATGTTGCCTTAATGAGTATGCTCCTCTACCCACTCACTCACCCCTGCCTCATTGCTTTAGCATCTCCCTACACTGGGGCATCAAGCCTCTATAGGACTGTCTTAGGGTTTCTATTCCTGCACAAACATCATGACCAAGAAGCAAGTTGGGGAGGAAAGGGTTTATTCAGCTTACATTTTCCACATTGCTGTTTATCACCAAAAGAAGTCAGGACTGGAACTCAAGCAGGTCAGAAAGCAGGAGCTGATGCAGAAGCCATGGAGGGATGTTCTTTACTGGCTTGCTCAGTCCACTCTCTTATAGAACCCAAGACTACCAGCCCAGAGATGGCACCACCCACAAGGGGCCCTCCCCCCTTGATCACTAATTGAGAAAATGCCTTACAGCTGGATCTCATGGAGGTACTTCCCCAACTGAAGCTCCTTTCTCTGTGATAACTCCAGCTGTGTCAAGTTGACACAAAGCTATCCAGTACAAGGACCAAGGGCCTTCCCTCCCATTGATTCCAGACAAGGCTACATATGCCTATATCTGCTACATATTGGCTGGAGCCATGGGTCCCTCCATGTGTACTCTTTGGTTGGTGGTTTAGTCCCTGGGAGCTCTGGGGGTTCCAGTTATTTGATATTGTTGTTTTTCCTATGGGTTGCAATCCTTTTCTGCTCTTTCAGTCCTTCCCCTAACTCTTCCATTGGAGTTCCTGGGCTCAATTCAATGATTGGCTATGTCTGCTTCTGTCAGTCAGATGCTGGTAGAGCCTCTCAGAGGACAGCCATACTAGGCTCACATCTGGGAGCACTTCTTGGCATCAGCAATATTGTTAATACTGTTTGGGTTTGGTATCTGCAGATGGGATGCATGCCAAGGTGTGGCAGCCTTTGGGGGGCCTTTCCTTCAGTCTGCTCCATATTTTTGCCCCTGTGATTCCTTTAGACAAGAACAATTCTGGGTTAAACATTTAGAGATATGTGGGTGGAACCATCCCTTAAGTGGGCGCCATGCCTATGTACTGGTAGTCTCTTCAGGTTCCATCTCCCGTGTGTTGGGTATTTCAGCTAATGTCATCCTCATAGGGTCCTGGAAGTCTCTTGTTTCCCTGACATCTGGGACTTTTTAGTGGTTCCCCATTCCTAACCCTCCCCTGCTACATATTTCTGATCCTGTCCCTTGTTTACCCCTACTTCTCTCTCCCAGGCCCTTCTATCTCTCTACTTCCCATGAATATTTTGTCCCCTCTTCTAAGTAAGATTGAAGCATCCACTTCCTATTAGAAGTGTCCTTTGCCTCATAGAAGTTTTTTTCAATTTTATGAGGTCCCATTTGTCAATTGTTGATCTTAGAGCCTGAGCCATTGGTGTTCTGTTCATGAAATTTTCCTCTGTGCAGATGTGTTTGAGGCTCTTTCCCACTTTCTCTTCTATTAGATTCAGGATATCAGGCTTTATGTTGTGGTCCTTGATCCACTTAGACTTGACTTTGTACAAGGAAATAAAATTGGATCAAATTGCATTCTTCTATATGCTGAATGGCTTGCTGTGGTGAGAGAACTGGGTTCTCACATTGCCAAGTGGTATTGGTTTCTGTTGCTTATGCTCTTGTTATTTGCCTCTCACTATCTGGTTATCTCTGGTGTTAACTGACCTTGCTTTCTCTGACTGTAGCCCATCCCTCTTATGAGCCGGGTTATGTTGGGCTTCCTTGGGTCAGGATGTTGTTAGGTGTGGGAGGGGGTCTGGAGAGCCTGATCTGAGAGGCTGGTTGTGGCAGACCTTCTGAGATTCTAGCTGACTCTGGGTATGGGTGGTATGGGGTGCTGGAGGCAATCGGCTCCTGGTGGAGTTTTGGACTAGAAGGAAGATGTGTCTCTGGAAGGTGGGAGGTTATGTGTCCTCTGGGCCTCAGTGCGGGGAGTCCCAGTTAGGCCAGGTATTGGGGTGGGGAGGATTCACCTGTGAGCCTGTTGGTCTCATAACTCCTGAGTATTAAGCTGTCTCTGGGTGTGGGCAAAGGGGGGCATGCTAGAGCACAGGTTCCGTTCCAGGGCGCAGATGGGAACCCTTTATATTTGTTTTAATAACTGAGTTATCTTATTTAGAAGGAGCCAGAGATATACCCAGGGAGCTGAAGGGGACTGAAGCCCCATACAAGGAACATCAACATGAACCCTCAGAGCTCCTTGGAACTGTACCACCAATCAAAGAAAACACAAGGTGGAACTTGTGGCTCTACCTATATTTGTAGCAGAGGATGGCCTAGTTGGTCATCAATGGGAGGAGAGGCCCTTGGTCCTGTGAAGGCTCTATGCCCCAGTGTAGGGAAATGCCAGGGCCAGGAATGGGAGTGGGTGGGTTGGGGAGCAGGGGGAGGGGGAAGGGGGAAGGGGATAGGGATAGGGGTTTTTTGTAGGGAAATGAGGAGAGGGGGATAACATTTAAAATGTAAATAAAGAAAATATCTAATAAAAAAGAAAGGAAACTTGAGGGATTTGAGTCAAATGTGTAGTACCTCAAATTTCAAAACTTTTTCCAATACATTATGTTGTTCTATTATATTCATTTTGAAAAGTACTTAAACTATTTCAAATACCTAATAACAAAGTATTTATAACATCATATAATCTTAAAGAGTTGGGGATCATGTGAGATTTTTCTTTAAATAAGGATACATAAGTTTGATTTTCATAATCTTGGAATATTTATTACCTAGGTTAGATAAAAGTAATCTAGACCCATGGGACCTAATGTGATTTAAATGTTGAAAACTTCATTCAGATGGATGGATAAGAACAAACAGCGCTAAGCAACAAACAGTCTTAAAAAACTAAAGCACTGTGATGGGAGAAAGGTGTGAATGGAAAATTTGGGGTAAAGATAGCACTAAATTACTTGCCCAAGGCTGATTTCAGACTGACAGTCAGGAATGAAGTATCCACACGATGGTCTTCCTTCTTGGTTTTCTTGTGTTTTGCAAAATGTATCTTGGGTGTCCTAAGTTTCTGGGCTAATATCTGCTTATCAGTGAGTGCATATCTAGTGTGATTGGCTTACCTCACTAAGGATGATATCCTCCAGATACACCCATTTGCCNAAGAATTTCATAAATTCATTGTTTNTAATAGCTGAGTAGNACTCCANTGTGTAAANGTACCACANTTTCTNTATCCATTCNTCTNTTGAGGGACATCTGGGTTCTTTCCAGCTTCTGGCTATTATAAATAAGGCTGCTATGAACATAGTGGAGCATGTGTCCTTATTACCAATTGGAACATCTTCTGGGTATATGCCTAGAAGAGGCTGTAGTCTGAGATTTCCACACCTGGCATTTAACAATTTGATAACACTTAAATTATGAATTGTTTTACTTTCTAACCATTGGCATTCTGGTAGGCTTCCAAAGAACGGTGACTGCTTTTCTTTTTTCTGGAAATTTTACTCCTTGTACAAATTAAATCTGCGGACTTCCAAAAAGCTAGTGGATCCTCCTGTTTTGTTTATTTTAGATGAATAAAACTTCTATCTAGGAAATTGATCAGGCCTTGAAAATACAAAGAATGAAGCTGCAAGCTAGAGGATCATCACGTGAACTCCAAGAATGTATACCAGGAAAACCTGTCTCTAGTTTTGTTGTGGCTCAGCCCTAGCACAGGCTTTTAATCAAGAGTTTTCTGTTTATTGTAAACAATATTAAATAAAGTCAGCCATAGGTCAAGAGACTGAACATGCAGCCAGTTGATGGGGAGCAAATATAGGAAAAAAGCATAGAGAGTGAGGGGAAGTCAGGAGGATGGAGAGATGCATAAGAAGTAGAAAGGAGGGACATTCAGTTGAGGGTTTTAAAGAAATTATGGAAAAGGAGAAGTGGCTTTTTCTTTCTGAGATATCACTTGAGGAAGGTCAGATGAGTGGTTTCTTTGCTTCTCTGAGCCAGCACGCTTTCACCCTAGCATCTGGTGCCTGGTAAAATTTGGTAAAATTGAATGTTTGGAATTTTCTTTTAACAAACAACAGAACGATTGAACTTAGCTTTCTTTACTTGACTAAATATTTTTATTGAATACTCAATAAATTTCAGGAATCAAGCAAGGCATTGGAAATGTATGGCCAATATGGACAGATTGGCACCCTAGCTGTTGTGAATAAGCAGCATATTGGACACTTATAGTCTCACCAAAGTTATAATACCTTAAAAATATATTTTACAGATATCATACCAAAGCCAGAACATCCATGAATAGGACACTCTGACATAACTGATATAGTTGTCATTCTATTCACATTATTTCTGAGAATCCCTGGAAAATTTAGAATTATAGAAAAACATAGGATATGAAGTTTTTTATTAGATATTTTCTTTATTTACATTTCAAATGTTATCCCCTTTCCTTGTTTCCTCTCAGAAAACCCCCTATTCCCTCCCCCTCCCCCTGCTCCCCAACCCACCCACGCCTGCTTCCTGGTCCTGGCATTCCTCTATACTGGGAAATAGAATATTCCAAAGACGAGGGACCTCTCCTCCCATTGATGACTAACTAGGCCATCCTCTGCTACATATGCAGCTGGAGTCATGAGTCCCTCCATGTGTTTTCTTTTATTGGTGGTTTAGTCCCAGGGAGCTCTGGAGGTACTGCTTAGTTCATATTTTGTTCCACCTATAGGATTGCAGACCCCTTCAGCTCCTTGGGTACTTTCTCTAGCTCCGTCATTGGGGACCCTGCGCTCCATCCAATGGATGACTGTGAGCATCCACTTCTGTATTTGCCAGGCACTGGCATAGTCTCACAGAAGACAGCTATATCAGGCTCCAGTCAGCAAAATCTTGTTGGCACATGCAATATTGTCTGGGTTTGGTGATTGTTTATGGGATGGATCTACAGGTAGCACAGTCTCTGGATGGTCATTCCTTCAGTCTCTGCTCAGAAGTTTTTTTTTTTTTTTTTTTCTCTCCAGCTATACTCATAAATGAAAGGATGAAGAGGGAAGACAAAGTAGAGTTGTATAAACTTAGGCTTATTTGCATGTCATAAAAATACAGCCTATTAAATTTCCTTCACTCATTCATCATTTATTTGTTGGAGGTACCACTCAAAAGACAGATGGTTGCCCTGATGGAGTTTATATTCTATTTATGGGAGGAAGATAATAGAAAGATACACAGGCAAAATAATAGCTTGTCAGACTGAAACATAAAGAACAAAAATAAAGCAATCAAGAGTAATATGAGGTGTTGAGGTTTGTGAACTTTGTTTAGATATGAAATTATGGTAAATATCAATGAGGTGATATTTGAATAAAGGATAGAAAGGAATTCTAAGAACTCTTACTCTGAGAAAAGTGACAAGCCACTGGATGAAATTTTGGAGTGCCATGTTATGGGTTAGGTTTTAAAAAAATTAGAAAGGAAATGAGCTGTGCAAGGCAAATGTGCATTCTCTAGACTATTACTTAAATTTCCATAACCTTTCCTACTAAATACTGTGCTATTTTTTTATATCCCAATGCCTAAAGCAAATTAGTATACTGCATGCCAACAACTTAAAAAGCAACAATACCCAAAAGGAAAACTAAAAAGAAATCTATTGCTAAAGTAGTGTCTCTTGCACTTTCAAGGCAACTGTAAAATGCTTACACCACATACAAAGTTTGATTTTTCAGAGAATAATGTTCTGCATTCCAAAGAGATATAAAAATTAATGACCAATGCATACAGAATGGTGGGAATTTGGCCCTACTGACAGCCTTTCCCAATAAACCCCATATTATTTTAACCAGGATTTAATATTATTCTTCAGCATATGATTAGCTACAACTTTAATTGGATGTGACAACTGACAAGAGAATTAAATTGATAAAAATTAAAACTTTAACAATAACATTAAATGGAGTTTAAAATCTCTTACACATTTGACACTACATTAATACCACTTTCAAAAAAATCACTGGAATAAAGGATCTTTGTTAAACTACCAGCTAAGTAAATGCAGGCTTTATATGAAAAATAATACAAGTCTTAGTGCCAGCTATAGACACTGTGAACTAAGGGTACAACTTTATATATCCTTAATGAAACTACCCAATAAATAGTAAAAGTGTAACTCATTATTAGCAAATAAAAATAATTTAAAATATGCCAGAAAAGGAGGCTAGAAACAGCAAGATCAGTCAACTACTGTGACAATTATGTCCTTCATAATTTTTATGGGACTTGGGATAGAATATAGAGCTTCATGTGTTATAGCAAGGAGCTCTAATACCACAGCTTCTGTCCTAGATACTTTCAATGACTTTGCTCCACAATAGCATTTTACTACAGTATATATTCACATAATTTACAGACACAAAGACAGAGCTTCTGTGTCTTTATCGTCTAATTCTAATGGTTTTATTTTCACACATATTCGTGCTAATTTCTTCGGTGTAAACGTACAACATTAGTCATATTGGTAGCTGATGCTTATGTTAATACACTAATCAGTTCAAGTTAGCATAAGTCATAAATGATCTTTAAACTTCTCATGCAAATGGCATTGCCCTTTTCAGATGAAAATTTAGATTGTTAAGCTGGGAATATGGCTCAGTTGGTAAGGTGCTTGCCTTGCAATTATGAGAATCAGATTTTAATTTCATGACCCCTGAATAAAATATTAAAAATTGAGCATGGTGGCATGTGCTTATAATTTCAGTGTTAAGGCTTACTAATCAGTCAGCCAAGCCTAATCACCGAGAAACCCTTCCTTCAACAGCAAGATGGACAGCTCCTGAGAAAGAAAATGCATACTTGCATACACGTGTGGACCCCTATATAAACATGTACCTCACATGTGCTTACAAACCTATAAACGAAAATAGAGAATATTTAAAATGTTCATTAGTATTTTCAAGGTTTTCATATACTTGTTTCTACTCTCTAACAGCCACTGCCTCTACTTCTGAGCTACAACAACAAGGTACTATATATGTAGTTTTCCTCCGTTCTCAAGATACTTTCACAATTTCATTCCTATACCTGCTGAATTTCTACCACGTTTTCTCTATGTGTTTGTAAAACTTAATTCATGCCTCAATGATAAGGCATTTTCTACCTGAACTCATTATCTTGCCCCATAACTTCTTGTGGGACATACCAAATATATTATACATTTTCTATTTTCTTTATAATTCAAGCAGCACATGTGGGCATAATTTAATTTATTAACTGACTGAATGTTTCTTCCAATATTTTTCTTTACACTTTGATCATTTTATTCATGAATACAATGATTATTCAGCATTGAAAGAACCGGAAAGGTATCCTGATGGCAAGACCTTAAACGCTGAGGAGTCCATCTTGCAAATGTGCAAATTCACTTGAAATCAAAGAGCATATATTGATAATGTCACCTAAAATGACTCTGCTCAAAACAACCACCCAGGAAAAATGATTTTTTGGGGGGTATTCAAAGGATAATAAAATTGTGGCCCAAAATGGTAAGGTTCTATCCCTGAACTAGCATCAGAACTTTGTAGTGTCATCCATTGGCATTGTAGTAATGGGTGTTGCAAAATGGAGGGGATCATTGAGTCTTGGACTATAGTTCCAGAGTGTAACTGTGGCAAGGTGTGGCAGGGTTGGAGTCTCCAGAATGAAGTTGTAAGAGACAAGTACTTAAAGTTATGAGGTTGAAGCCTAAACTGCAATGAATGCTTTAGAATGTTAGAGATTTCAGGACCAAGGGATATTCTGTGGAAAGCCACAAGCATGGAGTGTGGCTGTCCCAAAGGAGAAGCTTTGTGTGTTATAGGTGTCAGAATGCAAGATATAGCTAAGTGCCTTGGAACATAGATTCCATCATAAGCCCTAGATTTTAAATATGGTGCTAAAAGATTTGATATTTGCCTTGATCGATTTTAATCCTGTTTTTGGCTCATAATCCCATACGTTACGGAATAAAAATACTTATTTAATGGCATTTTATATTGGGAATAGATAACTTGGTTTTGAATTTTGGGAGCTCTTAATTAAAAGAGTGCCTGTGCCCCAGATGAAACTTGGATGCGAAGTATTAAAATGTTGGGATTATTAAAATTAGTGGGAACTTTTGGTGTTGGACCAACATATTTTGCAATAGGAAATGCCCATGAGTCTATGGGAATGTGGCATAGATTTACCGATTAAATGTGATACCTTTGTCTGCAAAGTTTAGAAAGATTGCCTATAATAGTAAGACTAAATTTACAGTTTGATGGGGTTCGGAATGACTATTCCAAAAATCATTTGAGGTGTTATCTAGATAATCAAGATTACTCTAAATGTGGGCAATACTCTTCTTTTTTTTCCATTTATTTATTTATTATTATTTTCTTTATTTACATTTCAAATGCTATCCAGAAAGTTCCCCATAACCACCTCCCCACCCCTGCTCCCCTACCCACCCACTCCCACTTCTTGGCCCTGGCATTTCCCTGTGCTGGGTCATATAAAGTTTACAAGACCAAGGGGCCTCTCTTCCCAATGATGGCTGATTAGGCCATCTTCTGCTAAATATCAAGCTAGAGACACGAGCTCTGGGGGTACTGGTTAGTTAATATTGTTGTTCCACCTGCAGGGTTGCATCCCCCTTCAGATCCTTGGGTACTTT
>NC_034613.1:135043668-135079956 GCF_900095145.1 Mus pahari | reverse complement strand
TGATGACTGCTTCTATTTCTTTAGAGGAAATGGGACTGTTTAGATCGTTAATCTGATCCTGATTTAACTTTGGTACCTGATATCTGTCTAGGAATTTGTCCATTTCATCCAGGTTTTCCAGTTTTGTTGAGTATAGCCTTTTGTGGTAGGATTTGATGATGTTTTGGATTTCCTCAGGATCTGTTGTTATATCTCCCTTTTCATTTCTGATTTTGTTAATTAGAATACTGTGCCTGTGCCCTCTAGTGAGTCTGACTAAGGTTTTATCTATCTTGTTGATTTTCTTAAAGAACCAGCTCCTGGCTTGCCTGATTCTTTGAATAGTTCTTTTTGTTTCCACTTGGTTTATTTCAGCCCTAAGTTTCATTATTTCCTGCCTTCTACTCCTTTTGGGTGAATTTGCTTCCTTTAGTTCTAGGGCTTCTAGGTGTGCTGTCAGGTTGCTCGTATATGCTCTCTCTTGTTTCTTTTTGGAGGAACTCAGGGCTATGACTTTTCCTCTTAGGACTGCCTTCATTGTGTCCCATAAGTTTGGGTATGTTGTGACTTTATTTTCATTAAACTCTAAAAAGTCTTTAATTTCATTCTTTATTTCATCCTTGACCAAGTTATCATTGAGAAGAGTGTTGTTCAGTTTCCATGTGCATGTTGTCTTTCTATTGTTTATGCTGTTGGATTTTGATGTCTTATATATGCTTAAGATACACCCAGTGTGGCACACAATCTCCTTCTGTTGCTTGTGAATGTAGAGGTAGAACTCTTACTTTCTTCTCTAACACCTTGTCTATCTGAACAGAGCCATATTTCCTGCCTTGATGATAATGGACTAAACATCAGGAACAGTAATCTAGCCTCAATTAAACATTGGCTCTATACAAGTTGTCACAGTCATGGTATCTCTTTATCACAATATAACCCTAACTAAAACATTTTCTTTCACTGAAAATACATTATAGACAGTGGATCCAAATTCTGCCCCACTGTTAGCATGTGGAACATGTCACTTTGGAGATGATGCAGTCCAGTGCTGGACTTTAGGGAAGCACAGAGATACCACTCAAGGTGTGGAAGGATGCAGTCTAAGATGGGGAAGACCAAAGTTAGGGTTCCCTAACTTCCAGACATCTAGTCACTGCTAGAGTGTTGCACAGAAGAATTACAATGAAGGATCAAGGGTCCACGACCTTCGACAAGGCCAGGAATGGGGAAATGTAACTTGGGCTTAGCTCATCAATGATTGTCCTTAGCTTGGCGATGGCTTTCTAGAAGTCCAGAGAGGCCTTCTACAGAAGACTTAGGCTGTGGCTCTATAGGCGAAGTTCTTCTCCATGCTCCCCATGGAGGTTTTGATGGAAAAGATAGTCCACATTTATCCATACCATTTATTGACTTCATCGTGGAAAATGGATGCATACCAACTCCTCGGGACATTCCAGAGATTAAATACCTTTAGGAGGAAGGAATGTTTGGAAAGGGAAGCTTATTAGCATGGAGAACTCTGTTCTGGGCTTTGTGATTGCTGTGAGGAGTATGGACACATGTTCCTGGCCAGGAATCTAATAGGGAGCAGAGAGGCACCTGCTGTCTCAGGTGTGTACCCGAGTGCTGGGTCTCAGACCCACTCTATCTTACCAAGTTTCCTGGCATGGTCCACTGTTCCACAATAAGCAAAAGTGGGTGTTACAACTCCTTTGAGTCAGAACATCCTTAAGCAAGGACATTAAAGGAGACAAACCCTGTGCATTGAAAATATTTTAATTCTACCCATTGTATTTCCAGATTGAAGAACTCTGGCCATGGTAGTAACATGCATTCAAACTTGAACGTCATTTGCTAACCATATAGTTTGTAGAAAGGAAAAGGTTTGTACATTTGTTCTGTGTGAAGTCTGTAATGTAGAAAGCACAATTAAAGTAGATGTTTAAAGATTAATGGTGCATGTTGTGTCTCTAAGTCAACACATAAAATCCATTGCATTGGGAAGCCTGAGTTGTTAAGTGAGAAGTACTGATTTAAGTTACCTAACAATAATAATTATATCATATGTATTTTTGTCACAAATTCCCCACAGGCTTGCAAGCAGAGTTGCTTATTTAAAACAATATATCAACTGTATCATGTATATTTTCAGAAAGCATGTCTAAAATCCCATGGCGGATACATTAATAGCTTTGATAGTATTTGTAAGGTTTTTTTATTAACACATTTTTACCCATTTTGTGGTACCTGAGAAAGTAGCAAGTTTACAGCATGTTTTTTTTTTCTGAAAATGAAACAGATTATAAAGTAGTTTTTACATTTTAAATGTTATTACTTTTTGCAGTTTCATACATGTACACTTTGCATAGTGACTACTTTAACCCTTCACCTCCATATCAGCCCACACTACTCCACCTCCCCTCAACTTGTTCACATGCATTCATAGCTTTTCATTTTGTTTTGTAACCCACCTAAATTATTCAGAACAATCTTCCTGACCCTGAGTTTGAAACTATACATTGAAACCTGGTGGACTTAGTAATGGTTCACAACTTAAGACAGTGAGTTTTACCACACCCAGAATTGATCAACGGCCAGGAGGTGAGAGGTAAAGTCTAATAACCTGTGAGTAATTCCCTGTTTCTTGAAAAATTGTTGATGGGACCACTTTAAAATAGACCCTGGATAGGTAACTACAGTTGATGTGATTTATACTAATTGTATCCTGTATAGTAAATGTTATTTCATGGCCTTTTACTCTATATTCTGGTGTTCCATACTTGGCATTCCCTTTTAAAAGTATTTAGGAGTTTTATATTCAAGAATTTTATTTATTTTTATTTTTATACTATACATTTTATATTTATATTATATATTTTCTTTTATATTATATTTATTTTTATTTAAGAAATATATAGTTAAAAAACTAAAGTTTAACAATTGTAGTTTCTTAAAATAAGAGTAGGTTTTTCTTTTTTGATTTAAGTTTTACTGCATTATGATAAGAAAAGATATATAATTTCAATTTATCTGAATTTGTTAACATTTAAAAACATATTTTGAGTAAATAGACTTACATCACTTTCTTCTTTCCCTTTTGTACCCCATCTCCTTCTGGAGATCACTCTCCCCCCTTTTTTTTATCATATTCTTTAAAATTCATAAAATATTGTAACAATAAAAATGAGTATTATAAAAGTTGTTTGATATAAAACAAAAATCAATTGAACAATCTTATGTAGTTTGTCTACAGTAGCTGAAAATATGTTTTTCTCAATATAAATTTCAAACACTCCAAATATGTTAACTGTTTTATATTTTAAAATAATATATCACTATTAGTTTTTTAATGAACATAAATAGATAAAATCTTTTTGTTTGTTTGTTTGTTTTGTTTTTAGTAGAGCTTAAAATCTTGACTCTTATTTTGGTACAAACACAAAATAAGAACAGTTTTTGGACACTGGAGTTCATTGTAATAAGGCTGAATGTCCCTCACATAACCAAAGGATTTTACCTCCATAGTAGCTAAGCTAAGAGTTGACAGTCCTGCTGCGCCAAGGAATGAACTGTAGGCATGATTTTTGGATACAGATTTCCTGCTACAATCAAAGCTATTTGACTTGAGTGATTGTAGTCATTCTCAGCCTGCAGGGAACAGGTTACATTCATTTAAGAAATGGTGTATATTAAGATGGTCTATCCATGAAGTCATTCATCAACTCTTTCAATGAACAGTGGTTCTGCTTGGAGGGTGGCACAGATGTTAGGTGAGGGTAAGATTCTGGTTCATTGCCTGTGATGATTTTGAAAAGTATTAATCTCAGAACAAGAGTAACTTATCAAGTCCTCTCCTTCAAAATTGATACAAAAATTATAAATATCAAGCAAATCGTTCAGTCTCACTCTTTGCTGTTCTCTTACAAGCCACCCCCAAATTAATTGTCTACATTTCTTTTGGCTATATAAATAATTTTTGAAATATGTAAGCTGTTCTGAAAACCACAGTGTAGTATAAAAACATCAAATAAACAATCCTACTAATAGAGAGACTGAGATAGGAGAAGNATGATTTCAAGACCATTATGTGGCACACAGCAAGACGCTGTCATGTACAAACAAGTAGAAAGTGTATATGGATTGTACAATATTGTACCTATTTCTCCCATTACCAAATTAGAGAGACCATAGGATTACAGCTGACAAATTTCTAATTCATCATATTTTTTGAATTTGAATTGATTAGGATATGTTGGTAATATCGATTTTCATATTAAGAGATATTAAGGAAAAGTGATTGTTACTCCCTGTTAATTTTCTTGTTGGAGGTGGAATTATGTTTGTGTGGGTTTGTTGAAAGTTTACTTTCTTGCTTCTCCTAGGGTGTAGTTTCACGCCTGTGTTAGTATTTTCCATCTATTATCATTTGTAGGGCTGGGTTTGTGGAAAGCTATTATATAAATTTGGTTTTGTCATGGAATATCTTGTATTCTCCATCTATGGTAATTGAGAATTTTGCTGAGTATAGTAGCCTGGGCTGGCATTTNTGTTCTCTTAGGGTCAGTATGACATCTGCCCAGGATCTTCTAGCTTTCATAGTCTGTGGTGAGAAGTCTGGTGCAATTCTGATAGGTCTGCCTTTATATGTTACTTGACATTTTTCCCTTACTGCTTTTAAAATTCTTTGTTTTGTGCATTTGGTGTTTTGATTATTATGTGACAGGAGGAATTTCTTTTCTGGTCCAAAGTATTTAGAATTCTGTAGGCTTCTTGTATGTTCATGGGCATCTCTTTCTTTAGGTTATGGAAGGTTTCTTCTATAATTTTGTTGAAGAGATTTACTGGCCCTTTAAGTTGGGAATCTTCACTCTTTTCTATACCTATTATGGTCTTCTCCTTGTGTCCTGGATTTACTGGATGTTTTGGGTTAGGAGCTTTTTCATTTTTGTGTTTTCTTTGACTGGTGTGTCCCTGTTTTCTACACAGTATCTTCTGCACCTGAGATCCTCTTTCCTATCTCTTGTATTCTGTTGTTGATGCTTGCATCTATGACTCCTGATCTTTTTCCTAGGTTTTCTAAGTCCAGGGTTATCTCCCTTTCTGATTTCTTTATTGTTTCTAGTTCCATTTTTAGATCCTGGATGGTTTTGTTCCCTTCCTTTGCCTGTTTGTGTTTTCCTGTAACTCTTTAAGGACTTTCCTCTTTAAGGGCTTCTAGCTGTTTACCTGTGTTCTCCTGTATTTCTTTAAGGGAGTTATTTATGTCCTTCTAAATGTCCTTTATCATCCTCATGAGAAGTGATTTTAGATCTGAATCTTGCTTTTCCGGTTTGTTGGGGTATCCAGGACTTACTATGGTTGGAGAATTGGGTTCTGATGATGCCAAGTAACCTTGATTTCTGTTGTTTATGTTCTTATGCTTGCCTCCCAACATCTGGTTATCTCTAGTGATTCCTGTCCTGGCTATGTCTGACTGGCACCTATCCTTCCTGTGATTCTTGTTGTATCAGAACTTCTCTAAGTCAAGCTGTCTCTGTGATCCTGATTCTGTGATCCTGTGATCCTGAGATCCTGGGTGTGTCTGAGCTCCTGGGAGTCAAGATGCCTTTGGGATCTTGAGATGCTGGTGTGACCAAGCTCCTGGGATCCTGGGATCCTCTGATTTTGGGAATGTTAGAGCACTTGGGAGTGAAGCTGACTCTGGGTGTTGTAGGGATGGCTGTGGAGTTTGTTTCCAAGACCTGCTCAAAGCTAGACAGACCAGAGAACCAGTGCCACTGGTCTGGCAGAGTTCCTGCCTGCATTGATCCCTCTGGTCACAGTTACTCCTGGTGCTGGGGACAGATGTTGTGTCCTCCTTACCTCTGATCCTCTCAAGAGTGGATTTTTCAATTTAATATATCAAAAGGCGATGAAAACCTGAGATCGATTTTTAAGAAATTATAATCTATGCTTCACAGACAGAAAAAGTGTTAAATATCATTATGATTTAAAATTATTTCAAATTATATCCCTTATTTTTCACTATTTTTAAAGATCTTAGAGAACAATATTGGAGTCATTTCCTCTGTCATCATTTATTCATGATGAATTATCCATAACTATCTTTTAAGTTTTTTGCTGAATTAAAAAAATGGAATAAAAGAAATCAAACATTAGGTATTACAATTAGTGTTGTCATCACTTTGGGGGTTACTATCCTTTTCCAGTATATTTTTGGGATATATTTATTTTAGGGTAGAAATTCTTGGTTAAAAGTTAAAAGAACAAATGATATTTGATCTAGCCAACTTCTCAGAATTGGTGGCAGTATCATCAATGCACGAAACATTTGTTTTCCTGGAGCTTGTTAAACAGCCTATGATAAAATTTGTGAAGGAGAAATATGATATAGGAAAGTTGTAACTACAACTTATTTTGATTGAAGTAGAAAAGTTTTTGCAAGATAAGAATTATTTATATTTCCTTTTTGGGAGGAAAGGGTTTATTTGGCTTCCATATCACTGTTCACCATCCAAGAATTTTAAGATAGGAATTTAAACAGGGACCTGGAGGCAAGAGCTGATGCAGAGACCATGGAGGAGTGCTTGCTCCCTATGGCTTGCTCAGATTTCTTTCCTACAGAAAGCAGGACCACCAGCCTGGGTGGAACCTCACACAATAGGCTGGGCTCTATCCCATCAATAGGTAATTAAACAAATGCCCTACAGGCTTATCTACAGCCTGATCTTTTGGAAATATTGTCCTTGCCTCCTTTAACTGAAAATAGATTCGTTTTCTCACACAGTAAATCCTGAGTACACATTGTTTGTCTATTTTGAAATTCAGGTAGTGTTTTTCCATTCAATTTTTCAAAGTTCTTTAAATGTTAGAAATATAATTTGAAGTAATATTTGCAGATAATATTCCTGGTTTGTACTTTGCTTCTAATATCTTATTTTTGTTGTGCACAAGCTTTTCAAATACGAATAATCTCATTATTACCTTGTCCTTGTACTATTTCTATATTTTATTCATTGGAAATGTCGTTAGGTTTCCTAAAGAACCCGAGATGAAAATAAAGTTTCTGAATTTTATTAAGAAATCCTTGGACTTAAAACCAAGGACAAGAAGACATCTCAAATCACAAAGGAAATGATATTTGTTTTGACAGGGACCTTGATGGTTTATCATTTCAGTTCCTGGAGCATTAGAATCTGCTGTAATATTTGATACTGGCTACCTCCAATACCACTTGCTGTTTTTATTTTCTCCAATTTTTGTGGTTACACTGGATATTTTCTTTTACTTCAATACTTCATTCCATTTACTGAAATCAGTATTTTATTTACTACACAAATGATATCTCCATACTGCAAGTAATTGACATCTAAATGTACAGGTTGCTTCTCTGTATATTCTTTTTCCTTCACTCTTTTCAAGAACTTAACTCTCTTGTCCCTTAGTTTATCATAGTTTTGCTGAATGTATCACTGAAGTATTTGCTCGAAGTGTTCCCCTGTCTTCTGAATTTACTACAAAATTAGTAGCAAGTGAAAAAAGTTTCAACAAACCTAAATTTTTCTTTTTGTCCAGACATTTTCATGATTGCAGAAGTGACTTTTCGCCAGGCAGTAGTGGCACATGCCTTTAATCCCAGCAGTTGGGAGGCAGAGTCAGGCAGATTTCTAAGTTTGAGGCCAGCCTGGTCTACAGAGTGAGCTCCAGGACAACCAGGGTTATACAGAGAAATCCCGTCTCAAACAAAAAAAAAAGGTGACTTTTCATAAGAATCGAATCTGATTATGGTTATTTTAAATATAATAATATAGTAGGGTTTTAAAATTGATGATATTTCAATTTTATCATGCTTTTTCATATTAGAGAATTCCTCAATAAAGAGAAAATTTTCTTAATAATATGTTGATCATCCTAAAATGTAATTTGTAAAAGAAAGAAAAAATATAGTCTGCATTCCTTCCAAACTTTAAAATGTGCATATGTGCATTAAATTTAATTATGTTCTAAAGGTCACCAAATTTTTTTGGTTTTCATTATAAATTCTTGATTTAAACATATTTGAAATATTTAAGCCCCTTGCTGATTAATCAATTTTTAAAAGAGACATCAAATTGATGTTTTATAATATTAGTTGTATTTCATATATATGGTATTATTTTTGCACATATATCTGTGTACTGCAAATGTGCCTGTTGCTTGGGGAGGGGAGAAGAAGCCATTGGGTTCTATAGAACTGGAGTTTCAGAGAGTATGTTCTGGGAATCAAACATACATCCTCTGACAGCATGACAAGTGCTCTTAACTATTGAGTAATTCCCTGCATTTCCAAGTCACAGGTTTAGATTGCAACGTGTCTATAACAATGTTGACAACTTGCTTTCTTTCATGAAAGGATTTTCTTAAAATACCTGTCTCAAACTATGGATCTGGCTCTTCCCCAAGAAGCCTTTTTGCTTGTTTGTTTGTTCATAGGTCATACATAATTGTCCTATGTTAATATAGATGAAAATATTCTCTTAAATATGTCAAAAAGATCATCCACCAAAATCAAGTTGGCTTTATCCCAGAAATGCTGGGATTGCTCAACATATATAAATGAATAAACTTAATTTACTATATAAATACAAAGAAAAACAAAAACTACATTATCACTTCTAATACAGAAAAGGCATTTTACAAAATTCAAATCTCTTCATGATAAAACTTGTAGAAAGATAAAAGATTGAAGGGATATACTTCAATATAATAAAGACTGTTTACAAAAAGACCACCATCACCATAAACCTAAGTGGAACAATTCAGAAACTCAAAGCAATTTCACTAAAATCAAGAACAAGACAAGTTTGCAAACATTCTCCAAACCTATTCAATATACTAATTGAAGTCTTAGCTAGAAGAAGAAGACAAGGGGATACAAATTGGAAGGAAAAAAGTTAAAGTGTCTTTATTTGCAGATGATATGGAAGTATAAATAGGCAATACCAAAAACTTTGGCAGGAAACTTCTATAGCTGCCCATGGTATGGGGAGGTATTCTGCACAATACTATAAAAGAACTCTAACCATCACCCAGCTACGAACACTGTGAACCACAACAGTGAACTTTCTACAAGATACACTGGTACAACTGTGTCATAAACTTTGTGGGAGTAATCAGTTCTTCTCTGATTGGATTTAAGGTCTGTTATCCAAGATGGAATCTATTCTTGACACTGGTAAGCTGGCAAAGAACATGAGACTAGATAAGCCTTAGGCCTAGGAGAAACCCAAATACTATTGTGCTAAATGAAGATAACAATAAAATGACTTCTAAGAACACCCTTTTATACCCAGTGGTCAAAGTCTCACACAGCCATGTTTAGAGAACTTTCTTCCATGCAGGAGATGAGAACTAACACAAAGATCTTCAACTGGACACTGCCAAATTGAATGACTTTGGAACACTTAGTACCACATTGGGATGCCTTCATCAAACTTCCACTCAGACCTCAGGAATCTATTCAGAAGAGGTGGAAAGATTGTAAGAGCCAGAATGATTGGGTGACTCCAAGGAAACAGTGTTTACCAGACAACAGGAATGGACCAAAGCATATATGAACTCACATAGAGTGAGGTAACTCATACAGGCCCTATACATGTTCAAGACATGGATTCCAGTCTGGAGAGGAGGAAGTAGACATGGGTTTCAAGCTCCTAACCAAGAAGCTATCTTCAGTTTATAACTGCTTTTGAAGGAAAAACTAGTTGTCTCCTTGGAATCCTATTGGGTGTCTTAATCATACCTAGGGGTGTACCTACCACCCAGAAGTAGATGGCCAACACAAAATGAACTCAATGGTATATTTGTAGAACTTTTTTTTTGACCCATACTGCTTTGTTTTGTTTTCTTTTTTGTCTTTTGCATGTGATTATGTTTTCCAATTTTATTTTTTGTTTAATCATGTTTGTGTTTTGTCTTTGTTTTTGTTTTCTCTCTCTCTCTCTTTCTCTCTCTCTCTCTCTCTCTCTCTCTCTCTCTCTNNTGTGTGTGTGTGTGTGTGTGTGTGTGTGTGTGTGTGTGTGTGTGGAGTGGCTGTTTTATTGCTGTTTGATTTCTAAAATGAAAGAGAGAGAAAGAAATGGCAGGGAGTTGGGTGTGTGGATGGATGAGTGGTGAGGATGTAAGATATATTGAGGAAAGGCAAATCATGATCAGAATGTATTTTATGGAAAATATGCTATTTATTTTTTAAAAAGTAACTATGGAAAACTAAGGGGTTTGTAAGATGGTTCAGTGGGTAAATATACTCCTTTCATAGCTTAGCAATATATGTTAGATCTGTGAAAACAATGACATAGATGGAAAGGATCAGTTACTCCATTTATACTCTAACCTCTATACCCTGGCACATAAGCACCAGGACCAGCCTTCCTCTCTCCATAAAATAAATGTATGAATATACATTATAAAAATATAAATATTTCATTGAATTGTTCAAGAATATAAAAATGAAACTATTCTTATGAACATAGGTTCAAAGAATGCATGATTCAAATGGTCATTAATGCCACCAACAGTAGAAAATTTGAGCAAAATGCCAACTCAGCTAAAGTTATTCGATTTCATCATAAAGAAACAGTTTTATTTATTTTTATTTATTTTTATTTTTATTGGTTATTTTATTTATTTACATTTCAAATGTTATCCCCCCTTCCCATTTTCCCCTTCACAAACCCACTATCCCCTCCTCCTGCCCCCCTGCCTCTATGAGGATGCTACCCTACCTGCCTGCCCACTCCTGCCTATCCTAGGTCATCTAACCTCCACAAAACCAAAGGGTTCCACTCCCTAGATAAGGCAATCCTCTGTTACATATTTAGCTGTAGCCATGGTTACCCACTGTGTACTCTTGGGTTGGTAGTTTAGACCCTGGGAATTTCAGGTTGTCTGGTTGGTTGATAGTGTTATTCTTCCTATGAGATTGCAAACCCCTTCAGTTCCTACACTCCTTGCCATAACTTCCCCACTGGAGTCCCCATGTTTGGCTGTAACTATTGGAGACATAAGTGCTATGGAGGGAGCAAACCAAATTTACAGAGGAAAAAGTTATTGAGTAGAAAAGAAACAGAGGAAACGAGCACAAAAAGCACATTAGAAAAGCAGGAAGAAAAACACACCTCAGAGTGTTGCTAGCGTGGGAAAGAAAATGCAATGAAGATTTTTTTTCCATTTCTCTAATATTAATAGGTCTTAAATTCAAGTGGGAAATTATCAGAAAGTGTGGCAACAAAGGGAAGGGTTAAACACTAGAGCAAGTGACTCAAGACTCAGGAGAAATGAATTCAAAGACCATATAAAGCCAGCAGTTCAAAGTCTGCACAGAGGTAAGCCTGCAAGTGGCAATTATGTAACACTAAGCACTTTCCAGGAAAGCACACAGCAAGTACGGGAAGGGTTTTTTTCTATCTCAAAACTCAATTTTTTCACAGAAACTGATGCTGTCACTTACTGAGCAATATACCTGAAAAACAAAGCAACATGAAATAAAATGAAATAAAAGAAAACACTTGTGGTAGGCTTATTCTCCGATTTAGAATTCCCTCAATCTATTTCTTTGCTAGATTCCTCTATAGAGTCTTTGGTACAATCAATGCTCCTTAGTCCGGCATGAAGTACCTGAAAAATGACTGTACCTGGTATATTTGTGGTGACTTGTGGTTAGCTCAACTTGTCATGCTTATATATTTTCTATGCTTGGATCCATGCCAAGCATGTAAAATTATTGGGTCATCAAAACTTCTAGGTTCTTTCTAAAATGTATTATATATATTTTAAGATATGGGTAGGTGTGTATATGTCATGTATGGATATGTGTGTATACATACATGTGCACCAAGAAACCAGAAAGCTTGATTTCCCCTGGAGCTGGTGTTATAGACAGTTCTGAGCTGCCTGACATTGGTACATGGAATCTAACACATGTCCTTTGGAATGGAAACAAGTGTTCTCAATTTTTGAACTACATCTAAGGTCCCCAAATTTCCAAATTCTTATTTACTCACTGCTCCATGTGGGTCACTAACAAACCACTGTATTTCTTGTCTGATCTTCCTGTATGTCTTCTTGGAACTCTCAGTGAACGATTAACGTTCCTTTACCATTAATCTTCTTTACTAAGTATCTCTCCAATCTAGTATTCCTAATCTGCCTCAAACATTTTATCTCCAAAATCTCATTATTTTTCTTATTCTGACAACTGTTCTTTTGAGTATATATTCTTCCACATTATCTACCATTTCCTAACTTTTTATCTGTGTAACTTTTCTTAGGTTAATCTGTCAGTCAAATGACAGGATTGGGAGGAAAACGATGGACATAAAGTAGGTAAGATTATAGAGTAGCAACCTTCTAGAAGACAGAAGCAGGTCATAGGGGAGGTTTATTTAGAAGGCAAACATAACTGTGGGACCTATTAGATCCTCAAATAACAGATATGATCTGGAAATGTTGGAACTAGTTCATAAGTCTACAAAAGCCAACTGTTAAAATCTGAGGCATTTGCCAGTTTAGTAGGTTGATATGTAGATAGCTCTGAGCATAGTATGAGCCAGAACCCACTTTTTTCTTTGAAATCTCATTGTTAATATTTCCCAGAACACTACCAGGTATAAGGGAAGGGAGGAAAGAGAAATGAAATACAGAAGTCAAGTGTGGTGGTTCATACTTATATTCCTGTCATCCCAGCATTTAGGAGAAAAGGGTAAAGGTTTGTCACAATTTCAAGGTCAGGCTAGTCTACATAGTAAGTTCCAGGCCAGTCAGGGATACATAATAGGCTTTTGTCAAAAAAAGAAAGAAAGAAAAAATTAAACAAAATTCTGAGACAGTAAAACATTCAGAAGGTAAAAAAAAAATCATACAATTTTTCAATTAAGTCCAAAGTTGGTATTAAGGATTTAAAAAAAATCTATGCCAAAAATAAAAATAAAGTATATTTATTTTTTAAATTTAGGAACATTATTATTAACTAAAATGCACAAACTAAATAAATGCCACTTACCAAAATTAAGCAGCCCCAAAGTCCATTCAACTCAGTGCAATTGTATACAGTTAGAGGAGCCCTTCTCTATCTATGAAGCTTTATACTGGATTTTACACTTTCACTATCTGGTATTTTTTAAGGAACTTATTCATCACTAGAAACAAGTCCTAAAAATATTAATTCATTTTTATTCATTACCTGCATTCACTCTTTCCTTATCCCTTAATATTTAGTCCTTCATTTTTCTCTTTACTACGTGTTTCCAATATTTGAAATTACATCATCTTGAGTAATTTTCCAAACTGAAGTAAATGGTAGGTACTTATATATTCCTATCATAGCCTAAGAAATAAGATGAAGGAAGTAAACATCAAATCCAAAAGTGGCAAATTATATTCTAAAGAAAAATTGATAATAAAATAGCTTTTAACAGCTAATATAGTTAATTTTTATTAATGTGCTTAAACATAACAGTAAAGAAATGGATATAATATTGACATATTTTCCTTAACATGATGCAGTGTCATGTTGAAAAGTGACTGTAGTGAAGATGGAGGTTTAGCATCTAACTCTGCTTTCCCTTACGATTTTAGTACCTCACTAATATGTTCCTGTGTACACAGAGACACATACATGTGCATGTGTGCATGTACACACACATGCATACATATACATACATGTGTACTGAAGGGATTTTGTGGTACAAATATGCAAAACTTAAAATGAAATATCAAAAATGCTTGTAAATATTTATCATTTGATGTCTTTGGAAGTAATCCTGCCAAATTATGGAAAAGATAGATAGCAGTCATCAAAAGATGAGTCCTTCAAATGCTGCATGTCACTTATGATTTCTTTTCTCCACATCATGAGCATGAATTAGTCCACTACAATTTGGGTTGAGAATTCAGAAAAAATATTTGTACATTTTAAAAATGAAATATCAGTAAAAATATTAGACACAATGCTTTGTAAAGTATCCATTGATATTGAAAGCGTTATGAATCACATATATAAAAATGCAATGAAACAGAAAAGTGAAATCATGAGGTATATGATTTTAAACACAGCAGACTGTAATAAACAGAACCTAGAATGCAAAAGAAAATTACACAAATATTCCTATAGTGCATTTCCATTATTTAACATACACCATACAACTATAAGTAAAAATGGACAGAAAAGTTACTCTATTGTTGAGGAGAGTGGCTACCTTGAGGGGTAGATAAGAAAAAGAGCTAGAGTTAGGGGAAACCATACATGAGATTCATAGAAAGAATTCATTGTTTTGCATTTCTAAAGAGTGAATATAGGCATATTCATGTTATCATTATTTGTATATCTTACATGTTTATTACATTATTTTAATATGTTAAATGATAAATAGGCAAAAGTGAGATTAAATTGTTTTCAATATCTGAAAATTTCTGTACATATATAGAGTGAACAAGTTCTGAAAGGACTTAAAAGCAAATAATACAAGTTTCCTTAGACTGATAATTTTTTTTTTTTTATGTTTCTCAATGTTTCTCTAAAGACAGGGAATGTATTTTTTGTACTTAGCCACGGATATGCAGCAAGTGCTTGAAAACAAAACTGTAACACATTCAATCAAATTCTAGAAAAGTTACCATTGTGAGTCAACAGATGTCTATTAGGAAACTGCTAAGCTTTAGATATGTAACTAAAAGGCAGGTGGCAGAACAACATGCTCTGAAAACCCAATGAGAACGTCTGCCTCTTTTCATGTCAATCATATCTGCGGAGGATTTTGGCTGAGTGTTTAAACAAGAAACTGGTTACAAAACTGCAGAAGATGACCTCAATCATCCAATCATGTCCCATTCAGGATCATTATTCTACTTTCAGGAACTAAGCACAGTAGCTGTGTGATAATGGTCATGTTTAAGTGGGAGTAGCTGCTCATTTTCATCCAGTCTCTTCAGACTGTTATTAAAATTTCACAGATTTTGCAAAGTGTCTGTTCCTTGAGACCTTACAAATGGGGTAGAAAGTATAAAGACTTTTTGATGTTCAGTGTCTTCCAGGATAGTTCAATCTACTTCATAAAGCAGCCTAGCAACAGCAAGTGTAGGTATTATTTTTTACAGCCTACTTTAATAAAGGTTCAACCTCCCCTCTAGCCCACCACCACTAGAGGCAGTGCAAAAGAAAGGTTATTAGGAAGTGGACCTATTTAGAAATAGTTCTTTGGGGCAAATCCAATCTTCCTCATTCTCAGTCCAGTCCATTAGTAAATAACAAATACAAATCAGCAGCTGCAGTCCAGTCCACTTGTCAGACTCCACACATTAATCATCATCAGCAGTTCAATCTAGAAGAAACTACAAAGCCCACCAAGCACCTGAGTCTATGGAAGCTGCAAGAAGCCCCAGAAAGCTCAGGAGAAACTTTTTGGTGAGTTTCTCTCTATGAAGTCACTACAAGGGCAGCTCAACAATGCAGTGTAAGGCAAACCAATACATGCTTGTTGTCAGCAAAGAATAGTGGGATAGAAGAAAGTGAACCAATGCTCTAGCTCCCACTGTCTGTGTGGTCATATTTATATTCCTTCTAAACATCAGGTGTCCTTTCACATGTCTCCTTTAACAAAACATCCTTTTACCTCTATGCCCCAGCAAAGCATCATTGGACATAATTGACTTTCCCAAGGAACCAGACATTTCCATGTTACTTTAAAGATGGTAGAAGCACCATTATTTTTACCTAGTGTTACTTAGATTTAAGTTGGATAGCATGATGTTATGACTTGTATTCTCCTTATCCTGTTATAATCTGTCTACAGCAAGAATCAAACACAAGCTAGGTATAAGTCCATGGTTAGTTTCAATGCTTTTCTTTATGGCCATTCATAAATTTTAACTTTCTCTAATCCTTGCAACACTTTTTATTTATAATAAAATGATAACTATGAACTCTATTTCATCCATACATTTTTTTTCAGTTTTAGGTATACTAATTTATGATATAAGAAATTCGTATTTATTTATTTTATTCTTCTCACATATATTACATGCTAACTGCAGTTTTTCCTCCATCCCCTGTCCCCAGCCTCTCACTCTGCCCCTATCCTCAGAGAAGAGCAGTTCTTCCATTGACATCAACCACATATGGCACAACAAGCTACCATAAGAGCAGGTAATACCATGTAATCAAGGTTGGATGAGGCAACCCAGTAAGAGGGAAAGGATACCATAATTAGGCATAAGAGTCAAGGACAGGCCCCACTCCCACTGTTAGGATTTCCACAAGAGCACTGAGCTACTCAACTATAACACGTATGAAGAGGACCTAGGTCAGACCCCTACAGGCTCCCTGATCTCTGCAAGTTTGCATGAGTCCCAGTCAGCTGATTCTATGGACTATGTTCTCATGGTATATCTCTGATCGCTCTGGTTCCTCTGTTCTTTCCTACCCCTGCTCCACAGGACTCTGTGAGCTCCTTCTAATGCTTGGCCATGTTTGGCTATGGGACTCTGTAACTGTTTCCATCAGTTACTGGATAAAGTTTCTTTGGTCTCTTGGATGAGATTGTGCTAGGCTTCAGTCCCAGTATCTCCTTTGTTGATTGAAGGTTTTGTGGCTGAGTTGGTGTCCTAAGTCTCTACTCTGGGCCTTGCTGTTACTGAAGATGTCAGTTCAGACTCCATTACTAGGAGTCTGCTAAGGGTACCCTTACAGGTTCCATAGAGTTTCCATTGCACCAGGGTTCCACCTTTCCCCTCCCAATTCCAGTTGCTTCTCCCAGTATTTTCTCCCTCCCCATCATTTGATCCTTCATGTTCCAAACCCCAGTCTATCAAGGCCACTTGTGAAATCTATTATATTTCCACTTCCCTGGGAGATCCTTGCATATCTACTTAAGCTCTCCATGTTGCTTATCCTCTCTGGGTTTGTGTACTAGAACATGATTGGTTTTTACTCTATAGCTACTATCCATTTATAAATGAGTACATGTTTGTCTGTCTGGGTCTGAGTTGCCTCACGTGGGATTACTTTTTCTAGTTTTATACATTTGCCAGGAAATTTTATGATGTCATTGTTTTTAACATCTGAGTAATATTGCATTGTGTAAATATATATATATTTTATCTATTCTTTAGTTGAGGAACATCCAGGTGCTTTCCAATTTCTGGCTATTGTGAATAAAGCATCTATGAACACAGTTGAGCAAGTATCCTGTGATAGTCTGGAACATCCTTTGCGAATAATATCACTACAAATTCTTAAGGATTATCAAGACAAATGTGATTTTTCTGTGTGAAGTTATGATTTATGGAAAAGTGATTTTAAGAAAATTCTATGTTTATAAATGCAGTTTACAAATTATAAGAAATAAATAGTTCTACACTAAAATGTCCACTTATTGCAATGTCTTTAATCTTCCAACTATAAAGGCACAGATTTGGCATAAAAATTTCATTTTGTTTTCTGGATTCACTGATAGAAAGACATTACTAGAGACATTATACAATAAGCTTTAGTTTAGGTGAGTGAGTACTGTGGAATGAAATGCCACACAGATTTTTGACAGGTAGCAAAGATCTCAGATGCATGCAAACAGAAAGAAAAAGTAGATGGTAAACTGAAGATAAATTGCCCTCCCTATTCAGTTTTTCTATGGTTGCTTCTCCAACATATACTGTCTTATTTGTACACTTGCTTTACCTGGAAAGTTTCACAAGACTAGGATAATGGCAATGTGAGGAACTAAAACCACTTTTTCAAGAATCAAATGTTGAAGTGTAAATTGGGGTAGATGAATTCTAGCAAGTCACACATAGGTTTTAGAATTAGATTCTTCTCATTTGGCATTACACTAGGCACATAATAGGTGCTTAATGTAAGTATTTTACTGAGTAGAGCAGCAGAACACTTGTGATGATTAATTTATCTAGCTATTTATTTACCAGTGTGAATGATACAGTATCATTATGACTTAGTAAACATCTTTTATTCTTTCACTTGCTAAATTAGCAAAATGATCTGAGATGAAGGAAACACTTTTAAGTAACCACTTTAAAGGATACAAAATGGCTATTTCTTTACCCTCTATTATTATTGTTGTAAACAAATAATTCATTAAGACACTGAAAGACTTTATTTCTAAAGTTCATGGGATAATCATAAGCAAAGTGGATTCCATTACTAAAAATGAAAATGTAAGTAAGAAACTAGGAAAAGTTTTACTTTATGGTAAAATTATGCACCACCATAATGAAAATGTGTAGGACTGTGTAGGTTATAAAATCTTAAAGGGATTTCAACTTACAGGGATAAAGAAATAAATGAAGCAAGTATTAAGTAATCTTATATTACATTGACCTGAAAGAAAGACATTAATAATCGATTAGGATGAACTGGGGTTTGGATGATCCTTTTCTTTTCCTAGAGTCCCTGAAAGTCAGCATCTAAGGTAAAGTCTGCCTTTCCCTTCAAGGTTAAGTGCTGCCATTGGCCTCTAATTTACCAAACTCTAATCTGGTCTGCACTGATTCTTGATAGCCAAAATCCAAGGCAACCGTCTGTGAAGCCTGGCTTTCATAGGATATCACCACACTTCTCAAATGTATCACTGCTTATCAATAGGACATTTGTCATTGCCCAAATAAAGGGGCTGTTCTACACTTGTTCTGAGAAACCAGTGGTAAATCTGATAGTACTGCAGAGACCATTCTCTCTTCCAATTCCTTAAGAGTTGTGTTATGGTACTACCACCATATTTGTAGAAGGTCATTACTGTATCAAAATTTCAGATAACCACCTCAGGATATACGAGTATAAAATGGATTCTTGCTAATGTTTTGAACTAAAAATTAAAAATGATTAAATATAGAAATAATAATAAATAAAATATGCCTAATATTTTGTATATGTGTTATAAGTATAAGCATATACATATATACTCATTAGAGTCACAATTATAAACTAATTCATTCTTCTGAAGTGGCCACATTTTATTCTTGGATAAAATATATCTCATTGGTGATATTATTTATAAACTTTTTGTATGAGTATTGTTTGGCATTATTGTCAAAATTAATAATTTAAAAAGAAACCACAATCAAACATCTCTGAATTAGTGTTAGGATTATGTTGAAATAAATGCATTTCACACTTTGTATCAATTTATTAAGATCTTCATGAGAAATATTTTTTAATGCTCATGCCAACAGGATTTTCCCAGCCTGGAATTTCATAAGCTATAGTCACTTTATATATTTTGTAAATATATACACATATATAATACATTTATATATTATAAAATATATATTTTATTAAAATCTATGGTGTATATTAAATAATGTATTTATACATTCTATTTATACATATATGTGAATATATTTGTAAATATACATATATATATATTATTTTGCTTAATCTCAGAGTCAAATCTGCATTCTACTAGTGATATACTGATACTTTATGACTGGCATTTTTTATATAAATTATATCTTTTGATTTTATTTTATAGCTCATTTTATACCATTTGTCCATTTTATTAATCTGTTTATAATTTATATTTTATTTAGTGATATCATAAAAGCCACTTCAAGTCCTTATTATCACCAAAATGAACATAAATTCTACTTATTAAAAAATATGTGAAGGCCTATTGAATATAGCACCTTAAATTTTAAAACAAATTTCAGAGGTGCTCATTGAAAGTGATTGCTTCATCAAAGAGGATAAAATATATGCACACACTTGAATGGTAAACTTGAAGAGCAATCTTCCACTGATGAAGAATAAATGATTCTGAAGTTATTCACTTATAGTTCACACCCACTACTTTAAAAAATAACAGTACCTGTAAAATTAGAAAACTGACTTAAGATCTGTTTCAAGTCACAATAAAACCTCAAAAGAAACTAGAAATACTGCTTTAACACAAATATATCATTTATTGTCTTACTATATAGGGTAGAAACTTTATTTTTAATTAAAAGTAGTACATTCATGGAGAACACTTAATCCTGAAGACATGTTATATGATTTGCTAATGGAAACAATTCAGCTTAAAAAGCACTAATGCATAATTTTGCCATATAACAGAACTAATATGAACCTTGTCTGTAAAACAGAAGGAATCAATATTATAGGAAATTATAATAAATAAAATTGAAACTGTTATATGTTATTAGAATGATTTGCCTTGTATAAACAAGCTCTATTAAAACAGCATCTCATGGACAAGATATCTTCATTTTTTAAAAGAAATGATGGAAATAAGTGCTAACTGAATAGGGAAAAGAACTACATAATAAAAAGAGAACATGTCATAAAGCAGAAGATGGAAGGAAAAACACACAGTTACACAAATATCTGAGTACTGTGAATATTTAGAAATCAAAACCATCTCATGAGATGATTCAAGAACACTCCAATGTTAGAATAGGGGTATCTGATAAAACTATGAGCTAGAGAATCAGCTCCTAGAAGAAATGGTAAAGTCAGTGTAACAATCATGAAATAAGAAAAATACTGTAATGTAATTTCTGTGACTTACTCAAGGGAGGGCTAAAAAGTCTCTTTGACAGCTACTTACTCAGTTAATGGTATTAACTAAAAGGGAGGTCAAATACAAACCTATCACATAGATTTGTGGTGAAAGTGCTTCTCAGATATTAAAATAATCAAAGATTATACAGCAAAAATTTAGAAGTGGGTGTACTGATGCCTTTTTGTCTTTGGGAGAAACATTAAAAAATTAATCAGACAGACAGGTCTATAATGTATGGTAGATAGCACAGTACTTTCCTAGATAAATGTGATTGATTTAAAAATCTTATTTATTGCATTTTAAGAGGATACATAAATTTATCATTACAGTACATAATACTTTTTCCAATATATCTTTTATTAGGGTTTGATTGGTAGCAATTAATTCAGGCAAGGATTCTTCAGCCATCTGACACAAGATGGTTCAGAAAGAGAATTTTGGCAATTGGAAAAAATAAAACTCTGTGTTGTACCATTCTTGATTAGTTTTTCTTGCTTACAGTAGTTACAGTAAATGCTTATGATGCATATATGTCCTATGGCATGCTCTTAAGTGACATTCTGGTATCCCAGAGTATTATTATTCTCATTTTACAGAAAGAAAACTATTTTACAGAAAGGTTATATATATTATATAATAGATATAATTATAATAATATAATTATACATAATATATATTATATAATATATATAACCAATCAGAAGTTAGTGAGGTTGTTATTAAAGTATATGTTTCTTTCCACAATTAAAATAGCCAGTGCTTATAAAAACATTATCCAAACTTCTAGTGGCTCTGCCCTTTTTAAAATTAATCTATTTATTTATTTATTTATTTATCTATTTATTTATTTATTTATTTATTTACTTTGCATCCCAATCGCAGTCTCCCTTGGTCCCCCTCTGACAGTTTGTCCACCCACCCTCCTCTTCTTTTCCTTTGAGAGAGTGGACACTCCTCCCCTGTATTCCTTTACCCTGGCACATCAAGTATCTACAGGGCTAGGTGCTTGTTTCACTGAGGCCAGACAAGACAGCCTAGTTTGTCCACAATATAGGCACCAGTTTTATGGATAGCACCTGATACAGTTCTGGATCCATGTGAAGACTGAGATGCACACCTGCTACATATGTGTGGTGAGGCGTAGGTCTAGCCAGTATATTCATTTTGGTTGGTGGTTCAGACTCAGAGAGCTCCCAAGGGTTCAGGTTAGTTGACTCTGTTGATCTTCCTGTGCACTTATACCCCATTCTTGACCATTAATCTTTCCCCCAACTTCTCAAAGAGTTCACAACCTCCATCCAATATTTTGCTGTGAGTCAGCTGCTGGGTGGAGCCTCTCAGAGGACAACCATGCTAACTTCCTGTCTGCAAACAAAACAGAGTATCATTAATAGTGTCAGAGATTGGCACTTGCCCAATGGGATGACGCTCTAGTTGGGCTGGTTATTGCTTGGCCATTCCCTCAGTCTCTGCTGCATCCCAGTCCATGAATTTCTTGTTGTCAAGATAAATTTTGGGTCAATAGCTTTGTGGGTAGGTTGGTGTCCCAATCATGATCACTCCACTGGGATTCCTGTCTGGCTACAGGAGGTGGCCTCTTCAGTTTCCATATCCCTACTACTGTGAGTCTCAGCTAAAGTCATGCACATTGATCTTGGGAGTCTTCACTATCCCAGGTCTCTGGGACATCTTCAAGATGCTACCTATGTACCCATCCCCAACAGCTACAGTTTTCCATTCAGTCTCATGGCCATCTGGCTATCTCCTCAGTCTCCTCTCACACCTGATCCTGAAATTTCCCATGTTTCTTTCTCCATCACTGTTCCCACCTAGTTCCTTTCTTTCATCCACCTCTTATGACTATTTGACTTCCCTTTCTAAGTGAGATTTAAGCATTCTTTCTTGGGCCTTCTTTCTTGTTTAGTTTCATAGGGTCTGTGGAGTATAACATGTGTATCCTGTATTTTATGGCTAATACTGGGACTGGGTTACCTCACTCAGGTGATATTATCTAGTTCCATCTATTTGCTGCAAAACTCATGATATCTTTGTTTTTAAAGTAAGCCATTGTGTAGATGTATCACATTTTCTTTATCCATTCTTCAGTTGAGGGGCATCTAGGTTATTTCCAGTTTCTGGCTATTATGAATAAAGCTGCTAAGAACATAGTTGAGCAAGTGTCCATGTAGTATGGAGGGGCATCATTTAGGTATATGCCCAGAAATGGTATAGCTGGGTCTTGAGCTAGAACTAATCTTGATTTTCTGAGAAACCACCAAATGAATTTCCAAAGTGGTTATAGAAGTTTGCATTCCCACCAGCAATGGAAGAGTGTTTCCCTTGCTCCATATCCTTGACATCATGTGCTATAACTTGAGTTTTTGATCTTAGCTATTCTGACGGGTATAAGATTTTGAATCTTAGAGTTGTTTTTTATTAGCTTTTCTCTGATCACCAATTACTTTGAACATTTCTTTAAGTGTTTCTTGGCTATTGGAGATTCCTCTGTTGAGAATTCTGTTTAGCTCTGTACCCAGTTTTTAAACTGCATTATTTGGGTTGTTGAATTTTAACTTCTTGAGTTCCTTATAAAGTTTGGATATCATCCATATTTCCTGGTGTTTAATGTATGAAAAGTAGCAAAATATTTTTTTCAATCAGTCTTAAGGGAACTTTACACCTGATATTTTGATTGCATTTGTGTGATAATAAAACAATTCAAAAAGGACTTTTTGAATTTTTCTTTATTTGACCACAAGCTGACTGTGACACTGGATATGAATAGTCCTGTGAACTAATTTCATGAGTTAAAAAAAGCGAACAAACATCTGAATGTGTCAACCTATGGATTTATCCTAATAAATAAAAATCTAGACAGCAATAGAAAACCAAGAGGTAATATACAGGAGAAGAACAACTACACAAATTAGATAAACTCTGAGCCTGCTGGTTATTTTTAGGTTTCATATTTCTGACTCATCAGAGAATATTGCTATCACCATTTCATTCTCTCTCCCAATAGCCCTGCTTTCTGGAACCACTGGGGGAAAAGTCTATAAAATGGTTACTAATTGACATAAGATTTAAAGGGTTAGCTATACATAAATAATATGCAAGAAATCATGTTAACATACTGACATTGGAGGAGCAAATGCAACTTGGACTGAGGTCTAAAAGTTATTGGAAGTTTCCATGGTGATGGTAAAAAAACAAAACCATTTAAGTGGAGCTAGAAAGATTGCTCAGTAGTTAAGATCACTTGCTAGACGTGGAGATAAACAGGGTTCAGTTTTCTCTTCTTAGCACTCACATGGTGGTTCACAACGACTCCCAACCCTCAGTTACAGGGGACTTATCACCATCTTCTGACCATTTTGGTTACCAGGTACTCATATGTTACACATGTATATACACAGGCAAAACATACAACTACATAAAAAAAATCTAAAAAAAACCCATTATTAATAGAAAGAACAATATGGGCAAAGTTGCATGGCTATATATATTGTAAATGAAACATTTATGCTTTAGACTCTCCCAATATTATTTAACCATGAAGCATTTATATATAAATTTAGAAGTTAGAGCCTTAGAAAATATATGGGTTTGAGACAAAGAAATAATGATATACAATTATTTGGAATAAACTGGCATGATACCTTAAATTCTAACAACCCATAAGCCCACACATTTTTTTCAATGTTCCGCAGAAAATAAAATGCCTAATGTGGAGTCTAGAATAGAATATGAGCCAATATTATTTGAGATATTGACTGAACTATGGTTCTTTATTAATAAATATAGCTGAACAACAACTTATGTACAACATGTACAAGGGTCATTAATGTTCCATTTCATATCTATCCAGCCCATCTCGAAATAAATTTGTAACTTTACTTGTTCCCACAGAGTTGACAATGCCATGTTTCAAATGGCTGTACTCATTGACTTTACATTAGAGAGGATTGTCTGAAAGCATAGGCATCGCATGCTTTGTGGGAAACCTGGAAGTGTCTGGGACGTATTTCCCTAGAAACTACATTTGACCAATGATTTTTACCAGCTAGAAGTTAAATATTTTTTCTCTCTTGTTTTTTAATTATTATTTTATTTACAGTTCAAATGCTACCCCGAAAGTTCCCTATAACCTCCTGCCCCTGCTCCCCTACCCACCCACTCCCACTACTTGGCCCTGGCCTTCCTCTGTGCTGGGTCATATAAAGTTTACAAGACCAAGGTGCCTCTCTTCCCAATGATGGCTGATTAGGCAATCTTCTGCTACATATGCAGTTAGAGATACAAGCTCAGGGGGTACTGGTTAGTTCATATTGTTGTTCCACCTACAGGTTTGCAGCCCCCTTCAGCTCCTTGGGTACTTCCTCTAGCTCCTCCATTGGGGGGCTGTGTTCCATCCAATAGCTGACTGTGAGCATCCACTTCTGTGTTTGCCAGGCACTGGCATAGCCTCACAAGAGACCACTATATCAGGGTCCCTTCAGCAGAATCTTGCTGGCATGTGCATTAGTATCTGGGTTTGGTGGCTCATGATGGGATGGATCCCCAGATGGGGTAGTCTCTGGATAGTCCATCCTTTCATCTTAGCTATAAATTTTGTCTCTGTATCTATATCCTTTCATGGGTATTTTGTTCCTTATTCTAANGAGGAATGAAGTATCCACACAATGGTCTTCCTTCTCGGTTTTCTTGTGTTTTGCAAAATGTATCTTGGGTATTCTAGGTTTCTGGGCTAATATCAGCTTATCAGTGAGTGCATATCTAGTGACTTCTTTTGTGATTGGGTTACCTCATTAAGGATGATATGCTTCAGATACATCCATTTGCCCAAGAATTTCATAAATTCATTGTTTTTAATAGCTGAGTAGTACTCCATTGTGTAAATGTACCACATTTTCTGAATCCATTCCTCTACTGAGGGACATCTGGGTTCTTTCCAACTTCTGGCTATTATCAATAAAGCTGCTATGAACATAGTGGAGCATGTGTCCTTATTACCAGTTGGAAGATCTTCTGGGTATATGCCCAGAAGAGGTATTGTTGGGTCCCCCAGTAGTACTATGTCCAATTTTCTGAGGAACTGCCAGTCTGATTTCCAGAGTAGTTGTACAAGCTTGCAATCCCACCAGCAATGGAGGAGTGTTCCTCTTTCTCCACAACCTCACTAGTGTCTGCTATCACCTGAATTTTTAATCTTAGCAATTCTGACTGGTGTGAGATATGTTATCGTACTTTGTTCTCTGAGGAAGAAATTCTGAACCATGCTCAACATAAAACTTAAGAGGATCATCAACATGACAGAACACTTATTCACCTTGATGGACCTCTTATCAAAGCCTTTTTAGGAAACTATTCCTGTCCTTAGTCATCTTTCCTATTATATGCCAGAACTTTATCATCATATATATATATATATATATATATATATATATATATATATATATATACTTGTATTTATCTATTTTTATTACATGACTTACTTTTGAAGGAATGCAAATTAGACCGACAGCTCACAATGCACAATTTCCATTACTAATTAAACAATGACATCTACTCCAGAAAGGATGACATTTTTGACTTCTGGAGAAAAAGGAAAATAACTGTTTTAAGTATCTTGGTAGAGGGGTCAAAAATTGAGACTACAAGCCCCAGAGGAAAGCATTATTTACTTAGAACATTAAAATTTTGATTTTTACTGCATGTGAGCAGTAGACTACATTAGTGCCTACTAAGTCCTGGGCTTATTTAATCTAAAAGCAATTCACTAAAAAAGATTCAATAATTGAATTTGATAGATGGCTTTATGCCGAAATGTGCATTAACCCCTTTTGATCCTAATTACCTATTTTGAGAGTGTTAAGTTTTACTTGCTAAATTAAGCTTAGAAGGCGTTAACTTACATTTCATTCAAGTGACCTATAAGTGCCCCCATCCAAACTTCTTGGAAAATCTCCCAAGCAGGTTCAACTCAACAACCCATATAACTATTTTAGATATTGAATTAGTAACAATGGTAGACTAGAGGCTGAATGAGCAAAAGAGCTATATTTATATTATTTATATAATATCTTCAGTCCCTAATACATTTCCTTTCAGTTACAAAGTTCTCAACAAAATGTTACAGAGTAAATGTGCATCAAGCATTCTCCATGTATACAGTTTTAATATTACTCATACATATTTTGAATGAGGAAATTTGTTATCCAGAAGATAGCAGTTCTAAGGTAAAAATACTGGCATGCATTTGTCCTTTATCTTCGGTATGAAGTTTATAAAACCAGAAAACTCCTCCTTTCTGTCCCATTTATGTATCTATATATAGAAAATAAGAAGCAGGAGGAAGCATAAAAGTTGGAAAATATGAGTAACCTTTACAAGAAACCATTTACTCATGAACATGTCTAAGCTTACCACCCTCCATCATTTCATAAGAACTGTGAAGAAGATGGAGGACTTGAGGTCAAACTCAATTTTACTAAAATCGTTATGCAGTATTGACACAAAATGATTTTAGAAAAGTATTATTTCAAATTTATAGCAATTAAAAATAGTTTATCAAGTAATTACAGATTATTATTTTCTTTTAGAAGGTTTGTGCATATATTATTGATTTATAATGGGTAAGTAGGTTTATTCATTTGGATTTGATGTTGTTCCCAATGTTAACAATGTACAGGTAATTATTAACAAAATAAAGAACTTATAAAATTAGGCGTGCTCTACATGATAACTGAGTTTCTACAGAATTCACTAAGTTCATAGTTGATTCAGCCTTGTTAGTTTTTTAGTTCCCTCACATCTTATACTATTAATCTCAGTCAGTTTGATAGGTTGTCTACCCAAACCTGGCATTTTTCTTTGCTGTAAGATTTTTAAGGTCTATACATTTTGTTATGATGTTTGCAACATCCAGATTACACAAATCTGAAGTAATATCATTAGTATCTGCTATTAGTCTCAGAATTGCTACTTACTGTAGAAAGTTCATCTGGCCAAGATTGAGAGCAGTACTTACTATGACAATAAATATAAATATTTATAAGGTAGTTAAGAAGTAAGAAGGGTGATTTGGGAATGGGTATGACCAAGACACATTATAATTATGTACCAAACCACCAAATAATATATATTTGTCTTTAAAAATATTTGTCATAAAATATATTTTGATATTTCTCCTCTTCCAAACCCTTCCATATCCCACCCAAATTGTTTCCAACAAAACTTTATCCCTTCTTCTCTCAAAACAATTCAGAAAAACCACGAAATTCAAAAGTAAAAATAAACAAAGAAACAAAAAATTATAACATAAAGCCAAACAAATTCTCTCTCTTTCTCTCTCTCATACACACACACACACATACACACACAGAGATATATATATATACAGAGAGAGAAAACAATAACAACAACAATAAAAACCTGTCAACCAAACAAAAATCATGAAGTTCACTTCATGATGGACAATGACTCCTGCCCTGGAGTGTGGTCAATATAACCAGTTACAATGGATTTGGGGGGGGGGGAGGCATATTTTCCTTTTGCCATCAGGCATCAAATAAAAACAGCTTTGTGACACTGTCTGCACTCATGGCATATCTGCAGGCCTGTTCCCCCACCCCACAGCCCTGACTGTCACCCAGGAGGACCCTTCTAACCAAGGACACCACCACTGAAACTCTTACCCCAATACCCAAGCCTGCCGGGACCCCACAAAGTCTAGAGGATGTGGCCTCTGCCCTGCCCTGTTGAAACCCCATCTCCTTCCCTGTTCACATCTCCACTTGCACTCAGGGTGTATTGAAGATGCTTTCCCTCCACTGGTTCTGCCTGTTTCCCAGGAGTCCTGCTTTTACCAGAGGCACAGCACTGCCTGCCTCCCAGGAGGCCTGTTCTAACCTAGGACATCTAGGTCAGTTAACACCAGATGATGAAAGACAAGTGCAAGAACATAATCAACAGAAGCCAACACAATTTGGCACCATTAGACCCCAGCTCTCCTACCATAGCAAGCTCTAGATACCCTAACACTGCTGAAGAACCAGATTCTGACCTTAAATCCCATCTCATGAAGATGATAGAGACTTTTAAAGAGGATATAAATAATTCTCTTAAAGAAATACAGGAAAACACAGTCAAACAGGTAGAAGTCATTAAAGAGGAAATTAATAAATCCCATAAAGAAATACAGGAAAATGCAATCAAATGGGTGAAGGAAATGGACAAAATAGTCTAAGACCTAAAAATAGAAATAGAAACAATAAAGAAAACATGAATGGAGGCAACCCTGGAGATGGAAACCTAGGAAAGAGAACAGTAACTGCAGATACAAGCATCACCATCAGAATACAATAGACGAAATAGAGAATATCAGACATAGAAGTTATCAAAGAAGATATTTATATATCAGTCAAAGAAAATGTCATGTTTAAAAGTTTCTAACCCAAAACATCCAGGAAATTTGGGATACAATGAAAAGACTAAACCTAAAAGTAATAGGAATTGAAGAGGGTGAAAATTCTCAGTTCAAATGACCAGAAAACATCTTCAATAAAGTCTTAATGAAAACTTCCCTAATCTGTAAAAAAAGCCACAAGCATGCAAGAAGCTTAGAGAACACCAAATTGATTGAACCAGAAAATAATCCTCCTGCCATATAATAATCAAAACACTAAATATACAGAACAAAGAAAGAATATTAAAAGCAGTAAGGGAAAAAAGACCAAGTAACATATAAAGGCAGACCTATCAGAATTACACTCTCAACAGAGACTCTAAAAGCCAGAAGATCCTGGGTAAGATGTCATACAGAACCTAAGAGACCACAAATGCCAGCCTAGACTACTATGCCCAGTAAAACTCTCAATCACCATAGATAGAGAAACCAAGATATCCCATGACAAAACCAAATTTAAACAATATCTTTCTACTATTCCAGCCCTAAAGAGGATACGAGAAGCAAAACTCCAACAGAAGGAGGATAACTATACCCAAGAAAACACAAGAAATTAATCATTTCACAACAAACCTAAAAGAAGAGAAGTGCACCCACATAGTACCACCCCCAATAACAAAATAACAGGAACTAACAATCATATGTCATTAAAATCTCTCAACATTAATGGACTCAATTCCCCAATAAAGACACAGACTAACACTAGATACGTAAACAGCATACATCATTCTGATGCATTAAAAAAAAAACATACCTAAGCAACAAAGATAGAAACTACCTCTAAGTAAAGGGCTGGAAAAATGTTTTCCAAGCAAATGGTCCCAAGAAACAAGCTGGAGTAGCCAATCTAATATCAAATAAAATAGACTTTCAAACAAAAGTCATCAAAAGAAATGGGGAAGGATACATATGAAAGACATTTAAAATTTACCAAGGAAACCACCTGTATGCATGAGATAAAGTAAAGGAGAAAGAAGCATTATGATTTGGCAAGAAAGTAAAATACCCCTCTAAAAAGCTACAGGCAATTATTGACTACTGAAAGTCTATCTGTTCTAGAAATGAGCTTGTGATACGTGATTAAGCTCCAAATAGTCAGCTTTAAACACACTCATGCACACACACACACACACACACACAAACACACACACACAAACACGCACATGCACATGTGCGTGCACACACACACACACACACACAGACAAATAGACTCTGTATATATAATCTCAGCAGTTTGCATGCATATATAGATGCAGAAGTGGATGCTCACAGTCATCCATTAGACAGAGCACAGGATCCCCAATGAAGGAGCTAGAGAAAATACCCAAGGAGCTGAAGGGGTTTGTAGCCCCCTAGGAGGAACAACAATATGAACTAACCAGTAATCCTAGAGCTCCCTGGGACTAAACCTCCAATTAAAGAAAACACATGGAGAGACTCATTGCTCAAGCTGCAGATGTAGGCAAGGATGCCTATTGGTCATCAATGGGAGGAGAGGCCCTTGGACCTGTGAAAGTTGTATGTCCCAGTATAGGGGAATGCCAGGGCCAGGAACCAGGAGTGGGTGCTTGGGGAGTAGGGGGAATGGGGAGAGGATAGGGGATTTTCAGAGGGGAAACTATGAAAGGGGATAACATTTGAAATATAAATAAAGAAAATATCTAATTAAAAAATAATTAATTAATAAATAACTCATGACCTTGAGGAGGATTAAGGAGACACAGGAGGAGTTGGAAAGAGAAGAGAGAATTGATGTAAGTACAGGGATCATGCATTTTATTTTTAAAAATTAGTAACAAATTTAATAATTGAAAAAAGAATGACCAATGATTCTGTTTATTTTAAAAGAAAATGTAAAACTTTAGAAACCTTAAACTTCAATCTCCTTCACTTTGTATTCCAGTCAAGCACAATTATCTGTGCTTTAATCATTGCTCTCATTATCCTGGCACTCCTCAAGTGGGCTGTTTCTATGACACTGAATTTATAGATTACCAAGTATTTGTGGCACCATGAACCCTCTGTAATTTTGTGAATGTATAGATGGCCTGAATTTGGAAAAAAGAAAAAGCCTTCTCTTTTCTGCAAGTTCTCTTTTCATTCACCATTTTTCCTTCTTTAAATACGAATTTTCCTACTAGTTTTGGTAATTCATTTGATCCTACATATCCAAGGACCCTTTGCTGGCAAGTGGTTTAAATTAAGCAGTCTGTTGGTCTCTCTGGGGAAGACACATTGTGACATCTCCAGGCTACAGTCACATAGCCTAATTCATAGAAAAGAACAAGCAAATTAGCCTTTACCTATTAACTTGCTATATCTGGATGTTTTGAAAAGAGCATCTCTCCACCCAGAATGGTGCAAGGCAGCCCAAGGCTATGGGAGAATGGGAAGGACCTGCTGAACAAGGGACTTTGCTTTGTAGGAGATAATTAGCTGTCAATTCAGTATCAGTACTCAGCAAGGTCAAACAACTTTCTTTTAATCCATTTATTTCATACACTTATCTTACTTAATAAACAAATGTGATGTTAATAGCTATGAGCATTGAGAAGATTTAAGTTCTACTTGAGATAATTTTTTAAGAAAGATCAGAGTAAAGGGACAAATTGTGAAGGTTAACTCCTAGTACAAAAGTAGTCATGCTTTGCATGATAATAAACATTTGATAGGTTGTAGTGTCTTTCTGTTTTCTAGGTTATCAATCCTCATTCAGCCTGAGAACAAAATTGTGAAGCCATCTCTATGGAAGGTGGTTGGGGCTGAGTATTGTCAAAGATATAGTAGCATAGAGTTTTAAGAGTAGTACAGACAATGTGTTTCGTCTGACATTTGTATCTCAATACCTCATTAAATAATCATTTAACAATTTTAGCTATATCTGTATAAGAAAATATTCTCTTCATTCACAGTATCATAAAAAGAATAGTGGCCTTAAGTATAATAACCGTTTGACAAGCACAAAACTAGGAATCAGAAAACTTATTTTTAGGTTCTGTTCCAAAATATCTTTTTGGCCATAGTTATTTCACTTCTCGGGCCTCTCTAAGAAGAAAATAGAACAATTGAAAACATCTTTTGCAACTATGTGTTTTAAAGATTCTATAATTACTATACAATAAAAACAGACAATAAAAGAATAAATACCTGAACACTGCTTCAAGTTTATCTTAAGTCAGGTTACCTAGAAGAAAGTCATTTTTTGTTCATTATTTTATTTATTTACATTTCAAATGCTGTTCCCTTTCTAGACTCTTCCCCTCTGCAAGCCCCGCTTACCATCCCTCCTCCCCTTTGCCTTTAAGAGGGTACTCCCCCACCCATCCACCCACTCCCACCTCATCCATCTAGCATCCCCCTTCACTGGGGCAACAAGCCTCCACAAGACCAAGCATCTCTCATCCCATTGATGCCAGATAAGGCAATCCTATACCATGGACCCATCCATGTATACTCTCATCCAAAGATTCTTATCTGAGAACTTCCTTAAGGTGTGAGCTTTCTCAAGAGAAAATAACAAAGGATAGAATAAAGCAGGATAAATCAGTGTAGAGATAAATATATGATTTTAGAAATCTGAAGTCAGGTTTCTCCTACCAGAAGCTCTGGAGCATGAGATGTGATCATCTACTTTTTTCTAATTTTGAAGGAACCTGAGCATTTATGCTTACATATCACAAAGACTTAGCCAAGGACCTCTTCAGGAAATGGAAGAAGTGCATCATAAACAGTGAAGCATGGAGGAAATCACTGAAGAAAAGGACTTATCTGTCAGCAGTATTGGCCGTCATAACTAAGAGGTTGTGGTGTTGCTATGCTATCCTTAGTGTGTATTATATGTTAATTTTCTTTTCTTGCTACAATTTTTTATCATAAATCTTACCAAACTAATTTTAATTATTTATTTCATTAGATGTTTTCATATAATAGGGATATAATAGATACATGTTGGAATAATCAGTTATATTTTACAAAATGACAATATTCTTATATAGCAGTAAACTGAATGTTGATATTTCATTTAGACAAGGTATAAAATGGTTATTTTATGAGCAAGTAGAAAAACAAGCTCAATCATAAGGTCTACATTGAATAATATCTAAATGAATCATCTATTTTTCTTTTTTGTTTTATTAATCATTTTATTCATTTACATTTCAAATGATATCCCCTTTCCTGGCTACCTTTCCACAACCCACCCATTCCATTCTCCATGCTCCCCTTTGCCTGCCTCTAAGAGGGTGCTCCTCTACCCGCTCACTCACTCCTGCCTCACCCCTCTAGCATCCCCCTACACTGGGACACCAATGGAAGAGCTAGGGGAAGGACTGAAGTAATCATTTAGTTTTCATTCAATATTTTCAAATTGTATTTATTTTATGTGTATGGGTGTCCTGCTTGCCTGTATGTCTGTGTACTCTGTTGGTACTTGGTGGCAAGAAAGACAGAAGAGACCCAGACGATGCTCCAACATGTAATATGGACACATGCTCCCACTATGTTCATAGCAGCCATATTTATAATAGCCACAAGCTGGAAAGAACCCAGATGTCCTTCAACAGAGGAATGGATACAAAAAATGTGGTACATTTACACAATGGAGTACTTCTAAGCTATTCAAAACAATGACTTCATGAAGTTCTTAGGCAAATGGATGGAACTATAAAATATTATTCTGAGTGAAGTAACCCAATCACAAAAGAACACACATGGTATGCACTCATTGATAAGTGGATATTAGCCCAGAAATTCAGAACACCTAAGATACAATTCATAGAAAACAAGAAGCTCAAGAAGAAGGAAGCTCACAGAGTGAATACTTCGGTCCTTCTTAGAAGGGGAATCAATATACCCATGTAAGGAGTTACAGAGACAACGTTCGGAGCACAAATCGAAGGAAAGGCCATCCAGTGATTGTCCCACCTGGGAATCCATCCCATATATAGTTACCAAATCCAGACACTATTGTGAATGCCAAAAAGTACTTGCTGACAGGAGCCTGATATAGCTGTCTCCTGAGAGGTTCTGCCAGTGCCTGACAAATACAAAAGTGGATGCTCACAGCCATCCACTGGACTGAGCACAGGACTCCCAATGGAGGACCTAGATAAAGGAACCGAGGAGCTGAAGGAGTTTGCAGCCCCATAGGAAGAACAGCAATATGAACCAACCAGATCCACCCAGAACTCCCAGGGTCTAAAACATCAACCAAAGAGTACACAAGGAGAAACTCAAGGCTTCAGCAGAATATGTAGCAGAGGATGGCCTTGTTGGACATCAGTGAGAGGAGAGGCCCTTGGTCTTGTGAAGCCTTGATTCCCCAGTATAGGAGAATGCCAAGACAGGGAAGTGGCGGTAGGTGGGTTGGTGAGCAGGGGAAGGAGGGTGGGCTAAGGGGGTTTTGGAGGGGAAATGAGGAATGGGGATAAATTTTGAAGTGTAAATAAAGAAAAAATAAATAAAAACACAAAAAACAATCCAAAAGCAAATAAACAAAACAAACAAACAAAATAAAAAAAAACAAAAACAAAGACAAAAAAGAAAGCCAGAAGAGGACATTGGATTTCCTAGGACTAAAGTTACGAAGAGTTGTGAGTTGGTATGTGAGTACTGGGATTCAAACCCAGGTTTTCTGGATGAGAAGATAGTACTCTTAACCACTGAACCATCACTCCAGCACTCCTGAATTATTTATTTATTTGTAGAAATAAAAATTTAACATTTAACCATAAAGAAAAATTCCCATTAGGTTTTCCATATGCTAGTTGACTAACAGTTAACCTGTTGGGAACATTTGTTGAAAAAGGAAAAAAAATAACATTGAAAAAACAACTTGCACACACTGGCAAAAGTTGAAGTTAATGTGTCTCTAATTATTTGACTTTAGTTTTATTTTTATATTTATTCATTGTGTATGTATATGTGTATGTGTGTATTTGTGTGTCTCTGTACATATGTGTATAGTTGTGTACATATGTGTACAGTGGGAGGTCTGAAGGTAAATTTCTGAGGGAGTCCATTCTTGCTTTCCAAGATGTGGTTTCTGGGCATTGAACTGATTTGTAAGGTTTGCAGGGCAACATTTCTACCTACTGAACGTTTTGCCAGCTCAGGACTTGTTTGATTTATGCCAGGTGACATTACTCCTGGAATTCTTATTACATTTAGACATGACAGATTGCATCATATAGATAATTTATTATAATTTTAACACAAAAGAACCATAATAATTAATAGTACCATGATAGTAACAATTATATGCTTTCTTGAATTTAGAGTCTGCCTTCAGTTGTAGATAAAATGGCACCTATTCAATACTTTAGCATTCAGAAAACCTCTCTAAAACAGCATAACCAACACTTTAAGCTATTAACAGTAACATAGACCCCATAATCAAACAAGATTAATGAATACAGGTGTTCTGATTATTTTTTTTAAAGAAGCTTAATTGAAATTACAAGAAGACTGTGAATAAGAAGATGTAAACATAAAAAACATAAATGGTCAAGACAGATGTGCTTAATTTTAACATGCTGTCTCAGACAGTTTTAATGGAACCTATAAACTAATGGTCTTACTCTCTTTAGGTCAGGGACCCTTTTGAAAAAGTGATTAAAATTACGAGCTTCCTAAAAGATGAAATGTATGTGCACACAAGAATTTGGTTCAGGGTATCCCTGAAAAATAAATAATCATAATACAGCAGAGGGAAGCTTCTGATCTGAATATATATTTCCTTCATTTTTCACTTAGATAAAGGTTCTTTGTTAGGAGAACTAAAAACCAAAACCAAAACAAAAAACCGAAAAAAAAACAAAAAATAATACCTCATGAGTGACTTGGCTGAGATTAGCTTTTGGAAGAAGAAATAAGAAGTTCCTTCTAGGCTTTAATAATAGGAAAGTTTTGTTGTCTGTTTTAAGTTAGTCAGATCACTTTCTGAACTCATTGAGATATTTCTGATAATTCAGAATGCAATTTAAAAGAAAGTATATACTTCTTTACCTATCCCACTAGTTTAGAAATATGAAGCAGACTAGTTTATTTACATGGCTGCTGATCTTTACCTATTTTCATTTGGGTTCTGCTCTCTCTCTCTCTCCTCCCTGCCTCCCTCCCCTCTCTCTGTGTGCATGTGTGTATGTGTCCGTGTGTGTGTGTGTGTGTGTGTGTGTGTGTGTGTGTGTGTGTGTCCTCCTTTGAGCTTGTTTAATTGCATTGAATTTCAAAGAGACTACTTTGTGTTCACGTCTCTATAAACTGCCAAAAGTTACATGTTTATGGGTAATTTTTGAC
>NC_034613.1:135031776-135040553 GCF_900095145.1 Mus pahari | reverse complement strand
GAGAGAGAGAGAGAGAGAGAGAGAGAGAGAGAGAGAGAGAGAGAGATACACACAATTATAAACAATGTACATAAATATAAAGTATGCTATAATATAAGTAATGAGTATAGTACAAACTGGAGAGAAATAATTTTATATCAAGAAACTTATTTTCTAGTGGAAGATATAGTATTTGCTGGAGGGTTATTCTAAAGTAGAAGATAAAACTATTCAAGTTAGTGTAGGTGAGAAAAAGAAACATTGTAAATTTATTATGAAGTGTTATGATGATTAGCAGTCTATTAAATGTTTGAAATTTTCCTTAGAAAAGTATGATGTCAGGACATAATGTCAAGGTAAATAGGGAGGGTTCAGGCAACATGTGTTAAAGAGAGAAAAGAAACTTGAAATTACAAATTAAGAGACAAGAAAGCTATAGTTAACCAGGAAGTGCTAATGGTGTACTTTGGTCAAATGTAAGGGCATCAAGGTGAGATCAATCTATCTGCTTTTGCTATCTTCTCCAGCAAAGTTAAGAATCTTTCTAGACAGGAATGAGAAAGGCAAATGGTTCAGTTTCAACGAATGGTGTTGGTTCAACTGGAGGTCAGCATGTAGAAGAGTGCAAATTGATCCATTCTTGTCTCCGTATACAAAGTCAAGTCCTTGTGGATCAAGGACCTCCACATAAGACCAGATACACTGAAAAAAATAGAAGAGAAAGTGAGGAAGAGCCACATATGGGCACAGGGAAAATTTTCCTAAACAGAACACCAGTGGTTTATGCTCTAAGATCAAAAATAGACAAATGGGCCCGCACAAAATTGCAAAGCTTCTGTAAGGCCAAGGACAATATCAATAGGAAGAAATGGCAACTAACAGATTGGTAGAATATCATTTCCAACCCTACATCCAATAGAGGGCTAATATCCAATATATACAAAGAACTCAAGAAGTTAGACTCCAGAGAACAAAAGAACCCTAATAAAATGGGGTACAGAGCTAAACAAAGAATTCTCAACTGAAGAATATTGAATGGCTGAGAAGCACATAAAAAATGTTCAACATCTTCAGTCATCAGGGAAATACAAATCAAAACAACCCTGAGATTAAACCTCACACGAGTCAGAATGGTTAAGATCAAAAACTCAGGTAAGAGCAGATGTTGGCAAGCATGTGGAGAAAGAATACTCCTTTATTGCTGGTGGGATTGCAAGTTGATACAACCACTCTGGAAATCAGTCTGCTGGTTCCTCAGAAAATTGGACATAGTATTACCTGAGAACCCAGCTATACCACTCCTGGTCATATACCCAAAAGATGTTCCTACATGTAACAGGGCCCCCCAGTGGAGGAGCTAGAGAAAGTACCCAAGGAGCTGAAGGGGGCCGTAATCCTATAGCTGTAACAACATTATGATCTAACCAGTACCCCCTGAGCTCATGTCTCTAGCTGCATATGTAGCAGAAGATGGCCTAGTCGGCCATCATTGGGAAGAGAGGCCCCTTGGTCTTGCAAACTTTATATGACCCAGCACAGGGGAATGCCAGGGCCAAGAAGTGGGTGGGTAGGGGAGCAGGGATGGGGGGAGGGTATAGGGAACTTTCGGGATAGCATTTGAAATGTAAATAAAGAAAATATCTAATAAAAAAAATCAGTCTGGTGGTTCCTCAGAAAATTGGGCATAGTATTACCTGAGAACCCAGCTATACCACTCCTGGTCATATACCCAAAAAATGTTCCTACATGTAACAAGGACACATGTTCTACTATGTTTATAGTAGCTTTATTTATAATAGTCAGAAGCTGGAAACAGTCCAGATGTCCTTCAACAGAGGAATGGATATAGAAAATGTGATACATTTACATAATGGAGTACTACTCAGCTATTAAAAACAATGACTTCATGAAATTCTTCAGCAAATGGATAGAACTAGAAAATATCATCCTGAGTGTGGTAACCCAGTCATAAAATAACATACATGGTATAAACTCACTAATAAGTGGATATTAGCTCAAAATCTCAGAATACCAAAAAAAAATTAAATTCACAGACCATATGAAGCTCAAAAAGAAGGAAGACCAAAGAGAGGACAATTCGGCCCTTCTTAGAATGGGGAACAAAATATTCACAGGAAGAGATACAGAGACAAAGTGTGGAACAGAGTCTAAAAGAAAGGTCATCCAGAGACTGCCCCACCCGGGGATCCATTCCATACACAGTCACCATACCCAGACAGTATTGTGGATACCCAAAAATGCTTTCTGACAGGAGCCTGATATAGCTGTCTCCTGAGAAGGCTCTGCCAGTGCTTGACAAATACAGAGGTGGATGATCTCATCCAACTACTGGACTAAGCACAGGGTCCCCAAAATGGAGGAGAAAGGACTGAAGGAGCTGAAGGGGTTTGCAACCCCATTGGAAGAACAATATTATCAACCAACCAGATAACCCCATAGCTTACAGGGACTAAACCACCAACCAAAGTGTACTCATGGCTCCAGTTGCATATGTAGCATGTAGCATAAGATGACCTTGTTGGGCATCAATGGAAGGAGAGACCCTTGATCCTGTGAAGGCTCGATGACACAGTGTTGGGGAATGCCAGGCAGGGAGGCAGGAGTGGGTGGGTGGGTGGGTGGGTGGGTGAGAGTACACCCTCATAGAAGCAGGGGAAGATGGGATGGGATACCGGGTTTCCAGGAGGAAAACCAGAAATGGGGATCAGTGAGTAAAGTGGGGTCTCTGTATCTAGATGCACTCCTATAATATTAATCACAACAGCTCTATAACTGCTTTATTGTTCATATAATGCTTTAGAAAAGGTTTACTTAATTGAAAAATAAGCTTGGTACTTTAACAATGGAGTGCTGAAAAGAGTCTCCTATTCTTGGAATGAGGTCTGGTTTATTTGTATTTAACCTGGTGCTAAACTGTGGATCATAATTTTTGCTCAGAATTGGTGATATATATATATATATATACATATATATATAGTCATAATTACTATTCAAGAGACATTATTTTAATTAGAAAACTAAACAAACTGAAGGCAGTAATAGGAAATAATAATTCATAANATTTGGTTTGTCCTTTGAAATCATATTTGTAGATACTGGGTACAAAAAATTCCCAAATCAAATTTCTCCTCAAAAAGCCATTTCAATAGAGTATATTTCAGTATTATGTCCTGCATTTTATCCAGTATTCACATATGGAACAGTGAAAACAAGGACATTGTGTACCATTTCTAGATCCATTAATGGGAGCATTATCTATTATGTTGGTCTATATTTGTAATATAAAACTCAGATTACAGGTTTTTTTTCAGTACCAGGAAATGGTCTATCTTTTATCAATAAAGAGTATGCTTCTTTTGATTATATTTTTTACTCTTCTGTGGTTGGATTTTGGCTTTAACTCCCTGAAAATTTAAAATAAAATGTGATGTGTTCACATGGTCTTAATATTCCAAATCTTTCCTTCAATCATTCTATTATTCTCTTTCTCTCTTTCTTTCTCTCTCTTCCCAATATGTACATATAATTTTAAATTCTACTTTATATACATTGGTATAAATATATTTCTTACTTTTTCAGTCTACCAATGTTATTTTTTAAAAGAAAACGTACTTCATACATTATTTACACTTAACCTATCAACTGTTATACTTTTACATAAGCTTAGAAATATAAGTCAAAATATTTATACCATTCGTAGTTGTTTAAGAGGTAACAAGAAGCTTTTTGCAATTGATATTGACTAGTAAAGGGGAAATCAATTTTCTACCAAGCAGTGTCACTGAGTACATCAAGTACACTCCAGGACAGGCCATATGCCCAGGCATAGTAGGTCAACACAATATGAAAACCACATTGGTTTTGTTTTGTTTTTCCTTAGAATAAGGAACAAAATATTCATGAAAGGATATAGATACAGAGACAAAATTTAGAGCTAAGATGAAAGGATGGACTATCCAGAGACTACCCTATTCGGGAGTCCATCCCATCATCAGCCACCAAACCTAGATACTAATGCTCATGCCAGCAAGATACTGCTGAAGGGACCCTGATATTGCGGCCTCTTGTGAGGCTATGCCAGTGCCTGATCAACACCGAAATGGATGCTCACAGCCAGCTACTGGATGGAACACAGGGTCCCCAATGGAGGAACTAGAGAAAGTACCCAAGTACCTGAAGGGGGCTGCAACCCTGTAGGTGGAACAACAACAGGAACTAACCAGTACCCCCGGGGTTTGTGTTTCTGGCTGCATATGTAGCAGAAGATGACCTAATCGGCCATCAGTGGGAATAGAGGCTCCTTGGTCTTCCAAACTATATATGACCTAGCACAAGGCAAGGCCTGGGCCAAGTAGTGGGAGTGGGTGGGTAGGGGAACAGAGGTGGGGGGAGGGGTATGGGAAATTTTCGGGATAGCATTTGAAATGTAAATAAAGAAAATAATAATAAAAAAAAGACATTTCATGTTTGAATTTGCAGTGGTTTGACAATCACATTGTGATGATAGTAGAGAAAATAAGTAATTGTGATTTTGGACAGACCTGACTTTGCTCTGTTTGAAAAACTGGCCCTGTGTTATTTACCCATGCTTCTCGGGCACTCAGACAGATGCTGTGGTTAAATGATAATCTCTGCCTAAAAAAAAAAAAAAAAAAGAAAACCACATTGGTTTTGTTTTGTTTTTTATTTATTTATTGTATTTTTGTTTGTTTGATTTGATTTTCATATTTGCATGTGTTGGGGACAGAGCAGAGAAAGAGAGAGAACAAATGGAGTTGGGTGGCAAGGGAGGTGGAAGTTGTGGAAGGAGAAGAATGATCAAAATATATTTTACAAAATAAAAAATTGTAGTTACAAAAGCCCAACAATGTTCCCACTTCAAAATATATAGCCACAAGAAATCTATTATAGTCATGTTTATAATTTGGAGATGAGGAAATGGAGGCTTAAAATATACTGTGCATTGCTCATCCATGGTCAGATAGCTAGTTAGATTCTAAGACTATTTTGACCTTCAAATCTTTAAATACCACCTACAGAGTCATACTCTGCTTTGATAAAAGAATTGAACATTTTAAAGGGTAATGATTGGGATCCTCAGAACAGTACTGATCATGATACTATAATCACCATATTCTATTACTCCTTATATTCATGAACACCAAGAGACACAAAGCCTCTAATGTTTATGGTAATACATCTAGCACCAAACATCAAGTCCTCCTTGATACAGTGGATTATCGATGGGTGAAATGGGGTATGTTTTCTAGAGAAATATAGGCTAAGTCTAGCTAAAGGTGTGGATGAAATGTATTTCCCCTATCATCAGACTAAGGAAAGAAGAAAATAGCTCAAGAAAAATGCAAAGAGAAACCATTATATATCTTGAAATATGCTGTAAACCTTTCTCAAAAGATTTAAACTAGAACATGAAAGTTTCTGTCTATAAATTGTACCGCTAGAAGCTATTTCTTGTGTTAAAATACTAACACTTATTCTTATGTCCACAGTCCTTCTGGTGATTAAACAGAATTACAGAAGGTGAAAATAAACCTGTCATAATAATGAATATTTTAGTCAACATTATGTTGAAATTAGACTCTATTCCTAACCATGTTTTCCCTCACAGCAATTTGCATATGCATCCAGAAGTCATTTTGTTAAATATAATCTCATACAGTGAAAACACTTAGTTCCAAAACTTAATTCAGAGTGTTGAAATACTCAGAATTCCATACTCAACATAAATTCCAGCATTTTCCTGTGTACTGAGAACTAAAAAGGAAGTTATATACTTAAAACAAAAGTGCCCTAGTGTTTATAAAATTATTAAGAAATATGTATGTTAACATGTCCTATGCTTTTTACCTGATTCAATAACTAATACATACCTGATTCAGTAAAAGCTTATTTTCTACAAAAAGAAATGCAAACTCTATTTGACCTATTAATTTCAGAGATAGGATATTTCTTTGATATAGTTTTCAGAAACTATAAACTGCTTATGCAGTTGTGGAAGACAAATACCTATCAATAACTTTTCTCCAAGAACTCATTTTTGATGAAGGTTTAAAACAGAAAGCAGCGAGCACTGTGACAAAGCAGATGCCAAATGGAAAAATAGTGCTTCAAAGTACACAAGAGCTTTTCTTTCAAAGTACAGAATAGTTTTTGCTGCTGTTTTAACATGTCCTCAAATCACATTTTTGAAGTATGAGTTAATAAAATTATGAATAAAATGGCTATGAAATGTATAAAATATTTTGTAAAAATAATATTATTGGCATTTTCTCAAATGGTAAAATAATTTCTCTTAATAAATTAGTAAATGTAAGTAGTTTACAATCTCATGTGTCAGGTATTTTTATTAGGATTCAGAATAGAACCTTAAGAAAACACATTCTTAAGGTGGAAGAAGTGGACCACAGGGAACTTCCAAGAAGAAAGAACATACTTAGAACAGACTAGGAAGTAAGAATAAACATTTTTATTAGATATTTTCTTAATCTATATTTCAAATGTTATCCTCATTCCCCGTTTCCCCTCTGAAAACTCCCTATTCTTTCCCCACTCCCCCTGCTCACTGACCCACCAACTCCTGTTTCCTGGCCCTGGCATCACCTATACTGGGGTATAGAACCTTCAAAGGACAAAGGCCCCTTTTCTCCCACTGATGAACAACTAGGCCATCCTCTGCTACATATGCAGCTGGAGCTATGAGTTCCACCATGTGTTTTCTTTGGTTGGCAGTTTAGTCCCAGGGAGCTCTGGGGGTATTGGTTGGTTCACCTTGTTGTTCTTCCTATAGCGTTGCAGACCCCTTCAGCTCCTTGGGTACTTCCTCTAGCTCCTCTATTGGGGACCCTGTGCACAGTGGCTGGCTGTGAACCTCCACTTCTATATTTGTCAGGCACTGTCAGAGCCTCTCAGGAGACAGCTATATCAGGCTCCTGTCAGCAAGCTCTTGTTGGCATCCACAATAGTGTCTGGATTTGGTGGTTGTATATGGGATGGATCCTCAGATGGGTCAGTCTCTGGATGGTCATTTATTCGGTCTTTGCTCCCCACATTGTCACTGTAACTCCTTCCATGGTTATGGCTGTCCTGGAATTCACTTTGTAGACCAGGCTGGCCTCGAATTCAGAAATCTGCCTGCTTCTGCCTCCCCAGTGCTGGAATTAAAGGCATGTGCCACCACGCCAGCCCTTCCATGGGTATTTTGTTCCCCCATCTAAGAAGGATCAAAGTATACACACTTTGTTCTTACTTCTTGAGTTTCATGTGTTTTGTGAATTGAACCTTAGGTATTCAGAGCTACTGGACTTATATCCACTTATCAGTGAGTGCATCTCACATGTATTCTTTTGTGATTGGGTTACCTCACTCAGGATGATATCCTCCAGATACCTCCATTTGCCTACGAATTTATAAATTCATTGTTTTTATATTTATATAAAAATATTGTTTAAATATTGTTTAAATATTTATGTATTTATAGCTTAGTAGTACACCATTATGTAAATGTACCATATTTTCTGTATCCATTCCTCTGTTGAGAGACATCTGAGTTCTTTCCAGCTCCTGGCTATTATACATAAGGCTGCTATGAAAATATTGGAGCATGTATCCTTACTCTATGTTGGAGCATCTTCTGGGTATATACCCAGGAGTGGTATAGCTAGTTCCATGGGTAGTACTATGTCCAATATTCTGAGGAACCACCAAACTGATTTCCACAGTGGTAGTACCAACTTGCAATCTCACCAGCAATGGTGGTGTGTTCTTCTTTCTCCACATCTTTGCCCACATCTGCTGTCACCTGTTTTTAATCTTAGCCATTCTGACTGGTGTGAGATGGAATCTCAGGGTTGTTTTGATTTGCATTTCCCTGATCATTAAGGATGTTGAAAAATTTTTAGGTGTTTCTCAGCCACTTGGTATTCCTCAGCTGAGAATTCTTTGTTTAGCTCTGTACCCCATTTTTAATAGGGTTATTCATTTCTCTGGAGTCTATCTTCTTGAGTTCTTTGTATATATTGGATATTAACACGCTATGAATTTAGGATTGGTAAAGATATTTTCCCAATCTGTTGGCTGTCAATTTTTGTCTTATTGACATTGTCTATTGCCATACAGAAGCTTTACAATTTTATTAGGTCCCATTTGGCAATTCTTGATCTTAGAGCACAAGCCTTTGCTGTTCAGGAAAATTTCCCCTGTGCTTATATGTTCAAGGATCTTCTCAACTTTCTCATTTTATAAATTTCAGTGTTTCTGGTTTTATGTGGAACTCCTTGATAACTTGGACTTGACCTTTGTACAAGGAGATAAGAATGTATTGATTCACATTCTTCTACATACTAACCAACCAGTTAAGCCAGTACCATTTGTTGAAAATGTTGTCATTTTACACTGGATGGTTTTAGCTCCTTTCTCAAAGATGAAGTGTCAAAGAACAATTCTGTGTGGGTTCATTTCTGGGTCTGCAAGTCTATTCCATTGATCTACCTGTTTATCACTTTACCAGAACCATGCAGTTTTTATCACAATTGGTCTGTAGTACAGATTGAGCTCAGGGATGGTGATTCCACCAGAGGTTCTTTTAATGATTTTTTTAATTATTATTTTCTTTATTTACATTTCAAATGATGTTATCCCGAAAGTTCCCTATACCCCACCCCCACCCCTGCTCCCCTAATCCACCCACTCCCACTACTTGGCCCTGGCCTTCCCCTGTGCCGGGTCATATAAAGTTTACAAGACCAAGGGGCCTCTCT
>NC_034613.1:135027979-135031586 GCF_900095145.1 Mus pahari | reverse complement strand
TAGCCTCACAAGTGGCCACTATATCAGGGTCCCTTCAGCAGAATCTTGCTGGCATGTGCATTAGTATCTGGGTTTGGTGGATGATGATGGGATGGATTCCCAGATGGGATAGTCTCTGGATAGTCCATCCTTTCATCTTAGCTCTAAATTTTGTCTCTGTACCTATATCCTTTCATGGGTATTGTGTTCCTTATTCTAAGGAGGAGGTTTTGCTATCCTAGGTTTTTGTTATTCCAGATGAATTTGAAAATTGCCCTTTCAAACTCTGTGAAGAATTGAGTTGGAATTTTGATGAGGATTGCATTGAATCTGTAGAATGCTTTCAGTAAGATAGCCATTTTTACTATATCAATCCTGCTAGCCCATGAGCATGAGAGATCTTTCCATCTTCTGAGATCTTCTTCGAATTCTTTCTCCAGAGACATTTCACTTCCTGAGTTAGTCACATGAAAGTATTTTATATTATTTATGACTGTTATGAAGGCTGTTGTTTCCCTAATTTCTTTCTCAATTTGTTTTTCCTTTAAGTAGAGGAAAGCCAGTGATTTGTTTGAGTTAATTTTATATCCTTCTACTGCACTGAGGTTCTTTTTCAGGTATAAGTTTTCTAGGGTGGTATTTTTGGGGTCACTTAGGTATACTATCATATCACCTGCAAATAGTGATATTTTGACTTCTTCCTTTCCAATTTGTATCCCTTTGATCTCCATTTCTTGTCTAATTGCTGAGGCAAGGACTTCAAGTACTACACTGAATAGGTAGGGAGATCGGCCATGTCTAGTCCCTGATTTTAGTGGGGTTGCTTCAAGTTTCTCTCCATTTAGTTTGATGTTGGCTACTGGTTTGCTGTATATTGTTTTTACTATGTTTAGGTATACGCTTTAAATTCCTGATCATTTCAAGACTTTTATCAAGAAGGGGTATTGGATTTTGTCAAATGCTTTGTCAGCATCTAATGAGATGATCATGTGGTTTTTGTCTTTGAGGTTTTTTATGTAGTGGATTACATTGATAGATTTCCATATGTTGATCCCTCCTTGTATTCCTGGGAAGAAGCCTACTTGATCATGGCGGATTATCGTTTTGATGCATTCTTAGATTCGGTTTGCCAGAATTTTATTGAGTATTTTTGCTTTGATGATCATAATGAAAATTGGTCTAAAGTTCTCTTTTTTATAGGGTCTTCGTGTGGGTTAGATATCAGAATAACTGTGGCTTCATAGAAACTATTGTGTAGAGTATCTTCTTTTTCTATGTAGTGGAATAGTTTGAGGAGTATTGGAATCAGGTCTTCTTTAAAGGTGTGATTGAATTCTGCATTAAGCCCATCTTGTCCTGGGATTATTTTTGGGTGGGAGGCTATTAATGGCTGTTTTTATTTCTCCAGGAGATATGAGCATGTTTAGATCATTAATTTGATCCTGATTTAACTTTGGTACCTGGTATCTGTCTAAAAATTTGTCCATTTCCTCCAGGTTTTCCAGTTTTGTTGAGTATAGCCTTTTGTAGTAGGACCTGATGATGCTTTGGATTTCCTCAGGTTCTGTTGTTATGTTTCCATTTTCATTAATCATTTTGTTAATTGGGATACTGTCCATGTGGCATCTAGTTAGTCTGGCTAAGGGTTTATCTGTCTTGTTGATTTTCTCAAAGAACCAGCTCCTGGTTTCTACTAGGTAGAGTTTAGCCATGATTTTGATTACTTCTTGACATCTACTCCTCTTGTGTGAATTTGATTCTTTTTGTTCTAGAGCTTGTAGGTACGCTCTCAAGCTGCTAGTATATGCTCTCTCTTTGATTAAGGATGTTGAACATTGGGTATATCCTTTTGTATTAGGATAAAATGTTCTATAGATATCTATGAAATCCATTTGGTTCAAAACTTCTGTTAGTTTCACTGTGTCTGTTTGTTTTCTGTTTGCAGGATCTGTCTATTGATGAGAGTGGGGTGTTAAATTTCCCACTATTATTGTGCGAGGTACAATGTGTGCTTTGAGCTTTACTAAAATTTCTTTAATTAATGTGGATGCCCTGGCATTTGGAATATAGATATTCAAAATTGTGAGTTCATCTTGGAATACTTTACCTTTGATGAGTATGAAGTGTCCCTCCTTGACTTTTTTGATAACTTTGGGTTGGAAGTCGATTTTATTCGATATTAGAATGGCTACTTCAGCTCGTTTCTTTGGACCATATGCTTGGAAAATTGTTTTCCAGCCTTTATTCTGAGGTAGTGTCTGTCTATATTCCTGAGGTGTGTTTCTTGTATGCAGCAAAATATTGGTTTCTGTTTATGTAGACAGTCTATTAGTCTATACCTTTTTATTGGGGAATTGAATCCATTGATATTAAGAGATATTAAGGAAAAGAAATTTTCAATTCCTGCTATTTTTGTTGTTAGAGTTGGGATTCTGTTCTTGTGGCTATCTTCTTTTAGATTTGTTGAAGGGTTACTTTACTTTTTTTTCTAGGGCATAATTTCCCTCCATGTGTTGGAGTTTTCCTTTTACAATCCTTTGAAGGACTGGATTTGTGGAAAGATATTGTGTGAATTTGGCTTTGTCATGGAATACTTTGGTTTCTCCATCTATGATAATTGAGAGTTTTGCTGAGTAGAGTAACCAGGGCTGGCATTACACCAGACTTCTCACCAGAGACTATGAAATTCAGAAGATCCTGGACAGATGTTATACAGACCCTAAGAGAACACAATTCTGAATATCTATAAATATCTATGCTCCAAGTGCAAGGTCATCCACATTCATTAAAAAACTTTAGTAAAGCTCAAAGAATGCATTGCACTGCACACTGTAATAGTGAGAGACTTTAACAACCCACTCTCATAAATGGACAGATCCTGGAAACAGAAACTAAACAGAGACACAGTGAAACTAAGAGAAGTTATGAAACAAATGAATATAACAGATATCTATAAGAATATTTTTCCCTAAAACAAAAGGATATACCTTCTTCTCAGCACCTCATGGTACCTTCTCCAAAATTGACCATATAATCACTCANAAAACAGGCCTCAACAGATACAAAAATATTGAAATTATCCCATGCATCCTATCAGGTAACCACGGACTAAGGTTGATCTTCAATAACAATATAAATAATAGAAAGCCAATGTTGAGGTGGAAGCTGAACAACAATCTACTCAATGATAACTTGGTTAAGGAAGAAATAAAGAAAGAAATTAAAGACCTTTTAGAGTTTAATGAAAATGAAACCACAACATATCCAAACTCATGGGACACAATGAAAGCATTCCTGAGAGGAAATGTTATAGCTCTGAGTGCCTCCAAAAAGAAACTAGATAGAGAGCACACTAGTTGCTTGACAGCACACCTAAAAGCTCTAGAACAAAAGGAAGCAAATTCACCCAAGAGGTGTAGAAGGCTGGAAATAATCAAACTCAGGACTGAAGTCAACCAGGTAGAAACAAAAAGAACTGTACAAAGAATCAACCAAACCAGGAACTATTTTTTTTTTTGAGACAATCAACAAGATAGATATACTCTTAGCCAGACTAAGTAGAGGGCACAGGGACAGTATCCTAAATAACAAAATTAGAAATGAAAATGGAGACATAACAACAGAACCT
>NC_034613.1:135017751-135027384 GCF_900095145.1 Mus pahari | reverse complement strand
AGATGCTGAGAAAGCATTTGAAAAATCCAGCACCCATTCATGATAAAAGTCTTGGAATGATAAGGAATTCAAGGCCCATACCTAAACATAATCAAAGCAATATACAGCAAACCAGTAGACAACATCAAACAAAATGGGAGAAACATGACAGAATCCCATTAAAATCAGGTACTACACATAGCTGCCCACTTTCTCCTTACCTATTAAATATAGTTCTTGAAATCCTTTCCAGAGCAATTCGACAACAAAAGGACTTCAAGGGGATACAAATTGGAAAGGAAGAAGTCAAAATATCACTCTTTACAGATGATTTAATAGTATATATAAGTGACCCTAAAAATTCCACCAGAAAACTCTTAAACCTGATAAACAGCTTCAGTGCAGAAGCTGGATATAAAATTAACTCAAATAAATCACTGGCCTTTCTCTACACAAAGGATAAACAGGCTGAGAAAGAAATTAGGGAAACAACACCCTTCACAATAATCACAAACAATATCAAATACCTGGGTGTAAAAATTGTCATTCCCATCTGTACCTATTTTCCTTAGGTTTTGTCTTCTCCTGTGTCCTGGATTTCCTGGATGTTTTGAGTTANGATCTTTTTGCATTTTGCATTTTCTTTGATTGTTGTTTCATGTTTTCTATGGAATCTACTGTTTCATCTCTTGTATTCTGTTTGTGGTGCTTACATCTATGGCTCCTGATTTCTTTCCTAGGATTTCTATCTCCAGAGTAGTCTCCCTTTGAGAGTTCTTTATTGTTTCTAATTCCAGCTTTAGATTCTGGGTGGTTTTGTTCAATTCTTTTACCTGTTTGTTAGAGTTTTCCTATAACTCTATAAGGGATTTTTGTGTTTCCTCCTTAAGGGCTTCTAGCTGTTTTCTTTAAGGGAGTTATTTATTTCCTTCTTAAGTCCTCCATCATCATCATGAGAAGTGACTTCAGATCCTTATATTTTCTGGTGTGATGGTGTATTCAGGACTTACTATGATGTGAGAGTTTGGTTCTGATGATGCCAAGTAACCTTGGTTTCTGTTGCTTCTGTTCTTATGCTTGCCTCCTGCCATTTGATTATCTCAAGTGCTTTCTCCCCTCAATATATCTGTTGGAAGCCTGTCCTGCCTATAATCCCAGTTGATTCAGGACTTCTCAGAGTCCAGATTTCTCTGTGATTCTTTGATTGTGGGCTCCTGTGAACCTGAGATTCTGGGTGTGTCAGAGTTCTTGGCAGTCAAGCTTCCTGTGAGACCCTCAGATCCTGGTGTGACCAAGCTCCTGGTATCCTGGTATCCTGAAATCCTAAGATCCTGGGCATGTTATAGTGCCTGGAAGTGGTGTCTCCTCTGGGGACCGCTGGGCTGTCTGGTGTGTTCCAAACCAAGCATACCAGCACCAATCAGAAGTAACCCAAGCTGCTGCTCAGGCAGGGCTCCTGTGTCCCTTGCTCCTGCTGTCACAGGCCAGTCATGATTGCTTTGGAACAGATGTTTTGTTCCACTCACCAGTGATCCTATTTTCCTGGGCATGCTAGGGTGCCTGCAGCATGGAGAGTTCTCTGGGGACCATGGGACTGTCTGCCAAGTTCATGCCCAAGGTGGCCTGGAGCTGGCACCGACCAGAAGGTCCCAGTATTATTTTTTTCATTATTTTATTAGATATTTTTTTCAGTTACATTTCATATGCTATCCCAAAAGTCAAATATATCCTCCCCCCTCCCTGCTCCCCAACCCACCCATTCCTGCTTTCTGGCCCTGGGGCATAGAATCTTCAAAAGACCAAGGGTCTCTCCTCCCGTTGATGGCCTACTAGGCCATCCTCTGCTACATATGCAACTAGAGACACAAGCTCTGGGGGGGGGGTGTACTGGTTAGTTCATATTGTTTTTCCTCCAATAGGGTTGCAGACTCCTTTAGATCCTTGGGTACTTTCTCTAACTCCTTCATTGGGGGGGGGCTGTGTTCCATCGAATCTGGCTGTGAGCATCCACTTCTGTATTTGCCAGGCACTGGCATAGCCTCACAAGTTTAGGGTACAATGTGTGTTTCAAACTTTAGTAAATTTTCTTTTATGAATGTATGTCCTTGCATTTGGAGCATAGATATTCAGCATTGAGAATTCATCTTCGTAGATGAATTTGATGAGTATGAAGTGTCCCTCCTTTTTTTCTTATTTTTTTTCTTTTTGATATATTTAGGTTGAAAGTCAGTTTTATTCGATATTAGAATGACTACTCCAGCTTGTTTCTTGGTATCTTTTACTTGGAAAATAGTTTTCTAGTCCTTTACTCTGAGGTAATGTCTGTCTTTGTCACTGAGTTATGTAGCAAAATGTTGGCTCCTGTTTATGTAACCAGTCTGTTAGTCTATGTCTTTTCATTGGGAAAGTGAGTCCATGGATATTAAGAGATAATACGGAAAAGTAATTTTTACTTACTGTTATTTTTGTTGTTAGATTTAGGATTCTGTTCATGTGGCTATCTTCATTCAGGTTTGTTGAAAGTTTACTTTCTTGCTTTTGCTATGGGGTAGTTTCCTCCTTTGTGTTGGAGTTTTCCCTTTATTATCCTTTGAAGGGCTGGATTTGTGGAAAGATACTGTGTAAATTTGGTTTGTCATGGAATACTTTGGTTTCTCCATCTATGATAATTGAGAGTTTTGCTGGGTATAGTAGCCTGGGCTGGCATTTGTGTTCCCTTATGGTCTGTATGAAATCTGTTCAGGATCTCTGGCTTTCATATTCTCTGATGAGAAGTCTGGTGTAATTCTAATAGGTCTGCCTTTATATGTTACTTGACCCTTTTCCTTTACTGATTTTAATATTCTTTCTTTGTTTTGTGCATTTGATGTTTTGATTATTATGTCTTGGGAGGAATTTCTTTTCTGGTACAAACCATTTGAATTTCTGTAGGCTTCTTTTATGTTCATGGGCATCTCTCTCTTTACGTTAGAGAAGTTTTTTTCTATAATTTTGTTGAAGATATTTACCTGAAAATCTTCATTTTCATCTGTACCTATCATCCTTAGGTTTGGTCTTCTCATTGTGTCCTGGATTTCCTGGATGTTTTAAGTTAGGATCTCTTTGCATTTTGCATTGTCTATGATTGTTGTTTCCATGTTTTCTGTGGAATCTTCTGCACCTGATATTCTCTCTTCCATCTCTTGTATTCTGTTGCTGATGCTTGCATCTATGGTTCCTAATTTCTTTCCTAGGATTTCTATCTCCAGATTTGTCTCCCTTTATGATTTCTTTATTGTTCCTAATTCCAATTTTAGACCCTGGATTGTTTTGTTCAATTCCTTTACCTGTTTGGTTGTGTTTTCCTATAATTCTTTTTGTGTTTCCTCTTTAAGGGCTTCTCCCTTTTTAGCTGTGTTCTCATGTATTTCTTTAAGGGAGTTATTTATGTCCTTCTTAAAATCTTCTACCAGCATCATTAGATGTGATTTTAAATCTGAATCTTGGTTTTGCAGTGTGTTCGGGTATCCAGGACTTGCTGTGTTGGGAGTACAGGGTCCTGATGATGACAAGTAATCTTGGTTTCTGTTGGTAAGATTCTTGTGTTTGCCCTTTGCCATCTGGTAATCTCTGGTGTTAGATGTTCTTGTCTCTGGCTGGAGCTTGTTCCTTCTGTGAGTCTGTAAGCCTGTGTCAGTACTCCTGGGCGTTGATGGAGGCAGGAATGACCCTGTCCCAGCGGCTTTGCAGCTTCTGGGCCTGTGAGCTCCTGAGTAGTCCTGCCTTAGACAGTCACTGGACAGAAAATGACAATCTCCCTTGAGTCGCGGGGTCAGAGCACTCTTTAATATACTCAATAATAGAAATGAAACTTTCTTATACTATAAAATGTATGTGACCACAGAAAAAATAAGTATATTTGTAAGCATTAAAAATCCATTGTCTATATTTTTTGTAGTTATTAAGGATGGCTTACCAAACTTTGTTTTGTTTTAAGATAGTGGGATGGGGGTCTCCCTCCCATAGTCAAAAATTCTGACCCAGAATTGTTCCTGTCTAAAGGAACTGCAGGGANAAAAAAAAAAAAAAATAGAGACAAGCCTTAGGGAAAGGAGGTCCAGTGATAGGCCTAAATCTTGATCCAGCTCAAGGGGAGGCTCCAAGGCCTGACACTGCTACTGATGCTATGGTGGGCTTACAGACAGGAGGTCCAACAAGCAGCTTACTGAGACAGATGCAGATACCGTCATCCAACCAATGAACAGAAGCCTGGGACCCCTGTGGTTGAATTGGGAAAAAGCTGGAAGAATCTGGGAAGGAGGTTAGCACATGGGAAGATCAGCCAGTCTCGACTGACCTGGACCTCTGAGATCTCTCAGACACTGAGCCACCAGCCAGGCAGCATACACGAGTTCATATGAGGCCTCTGCCTTATATACAGCAGAGGACTGCCTAGTATGGACTCAGTGAGAGAAACACACCTAAACTTTGAGAGACTTGAGGTCACAGGGAGTGGGGAGTTCTTGGGAGGGGGGGATTGAGACATCCTTTTGCAGAAGGGCAGAGGGGGCCCAGAGGAAGTATGCAATGGGGAGGGTCAAGGGAGGACCAGGAGGGGCATGAAGACTGTACTGTTAAAAAAGGATTAAAGAATAATCAAAAACTTGCAAATAGTGAAGTTAAATAAAAAGAGTCTTTCAATTAAAAAAAAGAACTACTATATTGGACTATCCAACTGCACTCATAGATCAGTGCCTTGCTCAGCTATCATTAGAGAAGCTTCTTGCTGCAGCAGGTGGGAACAAATACAGAGAGCCACAGCAAGACATTATGGAGAGAGAGAGAGAGAGAGAGAGAGAGAGAGAGAGAGAGAGAGAGAGAGAGAGACCTTGTAACTCACAGCTCTGTATAGGATATCTCCATCAAATCCTTCACCTCAGAGTTCAAGAACCCCTTGGAAGAGGAGGCTGAAAGAGTGTAAGAGGGAATGGAGGACACCAAGAAAATGAATCCCTCTAAATCAATATGATCAAAGTTCAAATGAACTCACAGAGACTGCGGCAGCATGCACAGGACTGTGGGGTCTATACCAGGTCCTCTGTGTCTATATTATGCTTTCCAGTTTATTGTTTTTATTGGAATTCCTAAGTGTGCGAATGAGATGCCCTGCAATTCTTATGTCTTCTCTTGTGTTCCTTCCCTTCTGTTGGTTTATATCATCTAAGTTTGATGTGCTAATTTTTGTTTCATCTTATTATATATTATTTTATTATTATTTCTTAAAAGACTGTTTTCTAATGAGAGACAAAAAGGGAGCAGATCCAGATTGGAGGAGAGGTGTGGAGAAACAGGGAGAAGGAGAGGGAGAAGGAAAAATGGATATATTATGCTATAAATTTACTAATTAATATAAAGAAGTAATAATTGTAATGATTAATTATTATAATTAAAATAGAAATTAATGAAAATTAAAAATTAAAATTTAAAAGTATTTTTAAAAACATTCCTGTACTGGCTTGTTTTGTGTGTCAACTTGACACAAGCTGGAGTTATCACAGAGAAAGGTCTCCATGATATCCAGCTGTAAAGCATTTTCTCAATTAGTGTTCAATGGTGAGAGGCCCTATTGTGTTGGCCAGCTACTGCTGGGCATGGGGACTGCCTGAAGTGTGGTTTGTACTCTCAGAGAGACTCCTTTGGAGAAAACTTAATTTTCCATGTCCAAGCAGTTATCCATTGGTGAAAGCTTCTGGGTTAGGGATAGGGACTTGTGTCCATTCCCTTCCCAGTGCTAGGATTCCATCTGGCTGAGACCTATGCAAACCAATTCTGCACATGCTGCTACAGTCTCTGTGACTTCATATGCATATGTGTATCATCAGTGTTGTGTCTAGAGACCTTGCTTCCTTGGTTTCCTCCTTCTCTGTGGGTTGTTACAATCTTTCTGCCTTCTTCCACAGAGTTCTGTGAGCATTGAGGGGTAGAGATTTGCTGGAGGCATCCTATATAGAACCGAGAGTTCTATTGGTTTTCCCCCATCCCTTGCTCATTGTCCAGCTGTGCATATTTGTATTTGTTTATTTCCTTTAAAGGTGGAAGTTTCTCTGACAATGGCTGAAGAAGATATTGATCAATGGGTATAAGAGAATGTCATTAGAAATCACTTTATTGCTACATTCTTTTAGTAAAACAATGGTATTTAATTTTTCCCCTAGATCTGGCCTACCTAGTCTCTGGCTCTTGACCACTCAAGAAAATACAAATAGCTTTAATAATAAGTCACCAGGAGTGTGACTTAGGCACATATTCAACTAAAACACTGCAGAAATCACAGCATGTAATGGCCAAGAGAAGCTAAATTGAAGACACTATCTTTTGATTAGACATGAACTAATGGTTGAATCTAGATGCAGCTGCCTGTATTTCAATAGGAATAATAAAGAGAAAGATGTTAAATATCTTTTTTCATTCTTTTATACTTAATATGATTGGAATAAATTTGAAAAGAAGACAAGTAAACTGTTGCCTAAGTAAAGGAGATATTTTCTAAGTGGCATGGAATTTTTTTAAACAAATGACTTTATGCCAAACTATTAATTCTGAATCAACTGTAAAGTAACTTGACACTAAAACTCAATGCTGTGTAGAACTACAGGCTACTATCAACTACATATTTATTCCTCAATAAAATTGTAATATTCCTTACTTCGATGTATATTTTAATCTGGAGTTCCACTTATCACCCCTTCTTCCTTCTGCAGCATAAATAAAAGAAAAATCAACACTATGGCATGTGATAAACTCAGAATTTTTATCAACTTAATCTTCATTTTTTTTCTCTTGGACTTGCATCACCAGGAACAGGTTCCCTTTCTCATATCACATTTTGGTTTTCCTCTTGGTCTTGCACCATCATGGACTTCTCCACTTTCTCATATCTTTTTAATCACACACACACACACACACACACACACACACACACACACACACACACACACAAAACTTCCCTTGAAAAATTTAAGGGATTAGAATCAACACTCAGGCACATCACACATCATTTGAATTCAAACTGAAATTCTTAATGATAATATGAGTTTATGCCAATCACTAAACCTCATCTTTCATATTTGTACAGTTGATATTATAGTGGTCAATACTACAGGGTTGTTTCATAGTTCAGATGATAGTTCAGAGCCTAGAAGAAATGAACCAATATAAATGATGCAAATACTCCCTTCATAATTTTCCTCTTCTTAGTGTCTTATCTTTATGACTGTTACATACAGATCAAGGTATCTTTCTATAATGCTCATATTGTTATTAGTACTTGGTTGAATAGTGACTTTGAAAATTTGTGTCTCTGGAGAGCATGACCTTCTCTAGAGACAGTTATTATAAATGTAGTTAGTTAAAGTGAGGTTATACTAGATTATATGAAGTCCTAAAACCATTATAATTTGTATGATGATAAGAAGTGATAGACACAGAGGGACTGAGCCAGGGTGAAGAATGCTGTAAAAAGATAGAGACAAAGTGTGATGATTCATAAACCAAGAAATATTATGAGTTGCAGACAATTGTTAGAAACTAGATTACACAGTACAGATTTGCCCCTAACATCCTTTAAAAATGAACATGATCATGATAGGGCTTTGACATATTAGTCTCTTGAGCCTCAGTAAGTGTGAGAGAATAAATGTTAATTATTTCAAGCTGTCCACCTTGTGATATTTTATTTTACTAGTCTTTAATAACTTTATACTTTCTTTTCAGTTAATTAATATAATTTACTTTACCAATTCTTAATCTTAATTTTTATGTGATTAAAATAGTAACATCTATAGCATAAGAAGAGAAGAGCAAAATAATTCAAATTGTTGAGACTAGTAAGAATGTCTATTTTTTCTGGGAGTATGCAGGAATTACATGTAAGACACTGAAGGACGGGGTAGAGAAAGCAAATCTCTACTAGGTACATGTTAAGATACAGTCTTTAGACATTCTGTGTGGCCAGCTTGCATCACAATGAAGAATTGCACAAAAATAAAATAATCCCTTCTCATAAAATCGAGAACAGACTGGGCTGATTTATTTTTAACCTAAACACTTCTAATTCGATTAAATTTTGCCTAATAATATCTGTGTGAGGAAACCAGCTGGGCAATGATTCAAGGGAAGTGAATTTACTATTGAGAAAACAAGAATTTGGAAACATAAAAAGAGGTGTTTTAAAGAAAATGCCATCAAAAAGAACTACACACACCAGTTTACCCTTTTGCCAGTGATATATGATAATTTCAAATTTTCCCAATGCTTTGTAACACTTGTTATGGTTTTTCATCGTTTATCAGTTCTAAACATCATAATGAATGTGAAGTGATACTCACTGTGCTGTTGATTTTACTAATGTATTTAATGATCTTTTATATTATCTCTTTGGAAAAACCTCTGTCTACCTCTTGGCAATTTTCACTGGAGTGTCATTTTCATTATTGAATTGCAAGACTTTTACATCTGTATAAATTATCTTATAATGTCCTATAGTTTGTAACTGTTCTTTTTCTGTGTGCTTTCTTTTAACTTTTTCAAAGGTATAATTTGCATTAAATTTTTATCTTTTATCTTGCCATGGTAAAAATATGTTATTGTTTTTCCTTGGATTATAAAAAATACTGTTAAATCTACAAAACTCTCAATTAAACAAAAATTTCACTTTAGTTTTAAACTTGTAACTTTAATTCTTATAGTTAGATATGTTGTTGATCGTGACATAATTTTTTTGTCTGGTAAGAGCAAAGAGTCAAGTACATGGGTAATCACAAGGATATCACCAGTATTTGAAATCAGCACAGTAGAAAGATAGTCATACTTCACATTATTGTATTTTATAAAAAAAAAGCACACTATGAAAGCTTGATACAGTTTGTATTGGTCAGATTATGAGATTATGGTAATTAGTACTTTACTTTCCTAAACATTTTAGAATTTACATTTTGAAAATCTGCATATTTTTCATAGGTTTATATTGAAAACATCATAAACTGCTAAAGATTATTATCCTATTATACTGAACAACACTAGAAGTAATTTCTTCTAACTGTGTTCTTGTACATATTATATAAAGGTACAGATTGAAAAACAATGCTATGACATTTTAAAGTATTATATTAGTTGTCAATTCTGTCTGTGCTACTAGGAGAAAAATTAACATATATCATTTATTGGATTGTAATTTATGCCACTTAAAATAATAAAATTATATATGCATAAATATATATATGTATATATATATATATATATATATATATATATCATGGTAAAAATAATATATTTAGCCCTGTGGTGTCATAAAGTTATATTAATAAAGGCCAACAAGTGTTACAAACAAATTGAAACACAGTGCTAAGGAAAATATCAAGTAATTCTAGAAGTGTCTTAAATAGCATTAGTGTAAACAGATTTAAAGAGTTCTTTTCCAAACTTAACAATTAAATAATGCCTACTTAAAAATTGATACCTCTTCTGGGCATATACCCAGAAGATCTTCCAACTGGTAATGAGGACACATGCTCCACTATGTTCACTGCAGCCTTATTTATAATAGCCACAAGCTGGAAAGAACCCAGATGTCCCTCAATCGAGGAATGGATACAGAATCTGTGGTACATTTACACA
>NC_034613.1:135016188-135017466 GCF_900095145.1 Mus pahari | reverse complement strand
ATCATTGGGAAGAGAGGCCCCTTGGTCTTGTAAACTTTATATGACCCAGCACAGGGGAAGGCCAGGGCCAAGTAGTGGGAGTGAGTGGGTAGGGGAGCAGGGGTGGGGTGGGGTAAAGAGAACTTTCGGGATAGCATTTGAAATGTAAATAAAGAAAATAATAATAAATATATTTTAAAAAAAGAAAAAAATTGATACTAAAAGTAAAGTTTTCATTAATGTAGCTTCCTTAAGGCAGGACTCAGGCACAGTCCTGTATATCAAGGACCCAGGTACAGATCCTGAACAATAAATAATGTATGCTATTACTTGTACATAGAAGATACAAAACTATTTATCATGAAATAAAAAAAAAAAAAAAAAGACAAGAAAAATACTGGCCTTACAAGGTGACATGAAGATGCTCTTCTCTTTTTTAGGGGAGTTCTATCAAATTAGTGTTAGTTGGTGTTAAATTCTTCTTTTAACATTTGGTAGATGCTCTTTTCCCTTCTGGTTCCTCACTGAATGCATAACCCCTGTAGTTATTCAGAGTACAACACACACACTGGAAGTTAAGAAGTTAATATCCATGTAAAAAGAAGACTTTAAGGTCTTGCTTATCTCACTCAAGATGATGTTTTCTAGTTCATCAATTTACCTATAAATTTCATAATTTCATTTTTCTTAACAGCTGAATTACCACTGTGTAAATGTTCCACACTCATTTCCCATTCATTCCATTCATCAGTTGATGGAAAATTAGGCCATTTCCAATTTCTGGCTATTCAGTAGTAGAGCAGCAATGAGCATGGACTCCAACAACACATCAAAAAATTCATCCACCATGATCAAATAGGCTTCATTCCATAGATGCAGGGATGGTCCAACATAATAATATGTGAATGTAATCCACTTTATATGCAAAATGAAAGGGAAAAATATATGTGATCATTTAATTAGATGCTGAAAAGGCCTTTGACAAAATCTAACACCCCTTGATGTTAAAAGTCTTAGAGATAAAAGGGATACAAGGAACATAGGTAAACATAATAAAGGCAATATATGGCAAGCTAACAGTCAATATCAAATTAAATGGAAAGAACCATTAAACAGCTCCATTAGCCAATGACTGATTCAGCTTGAGACCCATGCCATGAGAGGGAGCCAACTTGTGACACTGCATGGAGAGCCAGGACTCAGAGGTGAGGTAGCTCAAAGACCTAGGATAGAAACAGACATTATCTGGGAGAGAGAGAGAGAGAGAGAGAGAGAGAGAGAGAGAGAGAGAGAGAGAGA
>NC_034613.1:135012444-135015080 GCF_900095145.1 Mus pahari | reverse complement strand
TCTGTCTCTCTCCCCCACTCCCTCAGGTTTTGTATAGGGATGTGTACCTTTTGCTATGGCTATAGCCCTATGCCAGTCTATTGATGTCATGCTCTATACCAGAAAGATCATGAACTCTAACATTCTTGAACCATGAACCCCAAATTAAATAATTGATTTATAAAGTGCCCTGGTGTTTTATTATAGTTATAGAAAAATAACTAACACAAAAGATATTGGAATTCATGAGACTAAATGTAAGTACAATAGGAAGATTTAGGTCTTTGAATTAATATGCATATATATTTTAACATATATAGTACGAATATAAAGGTACAGCAAATTGATAACTTTAGCAAGCAAAGAGAAGATCCTTCTAATATTTGTATGACATAAATCAATTTAGTAACATATTTCATATCCAGAGAAAATATAGCCTTAATTATCAGATAATATGATGAGATAAGAATCCAATACTAAATGCATTAGAGTATGTGTATGTCTAATAAATACTTTAATAGCTTTTTCTCAATATGTATATGCTTTAATCATATATTAACTATAGTAAACCAACAATAAAACTAACATTACAGGAGCACTTCCAGTAACAAGTAGAATCAAGTCAATGCAACAAATGAAAAGTCACCTAGCCTAAGGGCCTGATAGAATAGCTTTTCAGTACTCAGATCACCTTCATGCTAAAGTCTTTAATTCTGTTAATATTTACAGCTGCTGTCATAAGCACCCCAGTGAACAAAAGAGCATTATCTAGCTCCCCAGTTACTCCTGACAAGATGGCAAGTAATCTCAACTTGATAGAAATCAGTAGTTCTCCATTTCATAAACATGTGAAACAGTTATTGGATTTACCCTAATTAATGTATGAGCCTATAATGCTTCCACAGAAGCTGCTTTGTTAAATTACTCTGAAATATCCTTGAGTCTAAAGGTGTACAGTAAAAGTAGTAAATACTTGACACTCAGTTGGAATTACTAATCTAGCAATGGATGTCCATGTCTACACTACTTTAATGACATGAAACTTGGCATGTCCACCTCTGAAATGGAGTTATATAAATGTTGGTTTCACTGGATTATACTGAGCATTCAGTGAGAAATGTAGATTGCAGCAAGATCTTGGTAAAGGCAGAAGAAAGTGAGGAAAAATTAGAATTGAGTCGTGTGTTCAAATGTGTTCAGGGATCATTCAACTTCAAGTGGACTCTCTCACATGTAGAAAATAACAATGTTCAGTTCATAATACACTGCTTTGAATTGGAGTTGCTGATAATTATAAAAATATCAACCCTAATTTTAGATAATTTTAAATTTGGATCTTAGAGTTGATTATTTTGGTAATGATCATTGTACACTGAACATTCATAATATCCTATGTACTTCTCTTATGAATGAATTACACATACAAAGTCACTTTTGCTTCTTTACAAAAGGAAATCATGTGATTACTTGTATAATTCCATTTTGCCAAGATTAAGTATTTCCTCCAAAAATTAGTAAACACCACTGGACAATAGATGTTGAGGAGCCATGAGGACAGAATGTATTTATTTCAAGGCATGTCTATTGTTGTATTTGTTTAGCTCATGCTATGAGTGCAGATTCTAACATGCTTGGGAGACACAATCTCACAGCAAACTCCATGATGTCCTGTATCTTAAAGTTGGTCTGCCCCTCATTTACAATGTGTGAGAGTGTTTTGTACAAGTATCCATTGCCACTGTGCTTAAATCTCCATATATTTATTGTTTGTGCTTTTATGTAATGTTCTCTATCCATTACAGAGAGAAGTTTTCCTGATAATTGGTAAGGACTACACTTATCTGTAGGTACACAGACAAATATTTAGTCAATAGTTAAGGATTATGTTGGTTGAGTAAAGTTGTGGGTGTAGGTTATCCTCCTAGAACCTCTTCGATAGTTGTGGGCAGTTTGGTGGATTTCTAGAACCAGGGATAACTGACTATTGTTAAGCAAATCTTAACTCCTATTAGAGAGCTCTTGGTTCCCACAAAGATATGAGTTCCACTACTAAGTCCTTAAAAATAACACCCCATGCTTGTCACTGATGTGGTTCATAGGTACCATACCTGGGTAAGACTGTTGTTTGCTTCCCTCTTTTTGAAAGCTTCATGGTATCTTCCAATACACTGAAGACTAGTTCCCACAGAAAAGAGTATTAAATTAGTTCCAGGTCAGGATAATGTGAGCCATGAGCCTGAAGTGCATAGTATCTTTATATGTAGAGATTCACGTTCCACTTATGGGCCAAAGCAAAGGCAATGCCAATTCCTTGCAATGATTTAGAAGTCTCTTGGACAACCCTTGCCAACAAATCAAGGCTTTCTTTTGGCACTAGGGGTTTTGTTAGATGGTCTTTGCCTTTCAAAAGAAGCATTGTTAGCCTAGAAGGAAACTTTTTTATCTATAAATCCTATATATACTTTACATAGATTTACATGTAACATAAGGTTTTTGCTTGTTTTCTTAGTATTTTTATTATTAGCCAATCACACTCACTTCCCAGTCTTTCCAGATCTACATCCTACCTTTGTGATCTCCCCCCACGAAGAAGGAGAAGAAGAAGAAGAAGAAGAAGAAGAAGAAGAAGAAGAAGAAGAGGAGGAGGAGGAGGAGGA
>NC_034613.1:135007852-135011312 GCF_900095145.1 Mus pahari | reverse complement strand
TTTTATTTAAAATTTATACTTTGAGGATTCCATACACAAATATGAACGTATTTTGAGTACATTCACTCCCTACTCCACTCCTCCAGCTCTCCTGTGACCTTCCTACATGTCACCCTTCCAATTTCATCTCCTCTTCTTTCTTTTAAAAAAGAACTCACAGAGTCGGATTAGTGTTGCCCATATGCACATGGATATATGGCTGACCACCCACTAGAATGGACCTGCTTGATACTGTGCAAGTCTTGTGTATGTAATCACAGCTACATTTCATTGGTATAGCAGCCCTCCCATGCCCTTAATAGACTGTTTGTTGTTGTTGTTGTTGTTGTTGTTGTTGTTGTTGTTGTTGTTGTTGTTTTAGCAATCTTCCCTGGCCTGTAGCTTTTATTATTTTTTCACTTCCTTTTACTTGAGGTTTCCTGATCCTTTGGAGAGGATAAAGTGGTATAATATAGAAGTATCTTTCATGATTGAGCATGTGTGGGTCCACTGCAGAGTCCTCAGTGTTCCGGAACTCACTATGTAGATCAGGCTGACTTCAAACTAGTAGTGATCCTCCTGCTTCTGTCTCCTGAGTGCAAGGATTACAAGTATGCCTCACTAAACTTTACTCTGAGAATTTTATTTTTTACTTTGTATGATTTTATGGCTAAACAACTTCCATGTTTTTCCTCAAAATTCTCTGTGGTAAATATGTGATTTCTTTTCACAGAGTGATGTTATACCAATAAAGCTAAAACAGGCATTACCAGCATTTTCTTTTTTGGGCAGAGACCAGGAGGTATAAGTACAGGTATGTTTCTATGTGCGGGCATTGTGTATATATGTCTGTACATATGTGTACATATCCATGTGTAAGTTGGAGGTCAACCTTGGGTTATTTCTCAGAGCCCATCCACCTTGTATTTTAAGGCAGAGTTTGAAGTAATTTGTTTGTTTTTGTTTTTCAAGACAGGGTTTTCTTGTGTCACTGACTGTCCTGAAACTCACTCTTTAGCACAAGCTAGCCTTAAATTCATAATGTTGTACCTGTCTCTGCCTTCCAATTGCTGAGATTAAAGGGATGTGCCACCATCGTCCTCGTGGTATTTTTTTAAAATCTCTCTCTCTCTCTCTCTCTCTCTCTCTCTCTCTCTCTCTCTCATTCCCTGAGCCTAGATTCACTTAGCATTTTCACCTCTGAAAATTTGGAGCTTCTAACAAAGGAAAACATGACATTTGTCTTTCTAAGTCTGTGTTATCTTAGGCATACGTATCCTAGTTCCATTCATTAACTTGCAAGATTTATGATTTTAGTTTTCTTTCCAGATTAATAACATTCCATATGTACCATGCTTTCATTATTCATTTATCAGTTGATGGATATTTAGTCTGTTGCCATTTTATAGCTATATTTAATACAGCATCAATAGACATGACTGAAAAATTAATCTCTGGAAAAGGATATTGAGTCCTTTGGGAATATATATGGTGTATTAATTTTCAGGGTTTTTTTCAGTACTCTCCACAACAATTCCCAGAGGGGCTGGAGCAGTTCATCATCCCAGGAACCACAAATAAGTGCTTCCTTTTCTCCCCAACCCTACCAGCATTTGATGTTTGTTTTGTTCATCATTGTTGCTCTAACTTGAGTTAAGATGAAATCTCCAAGTTGAAAGAATTCTACTTGTCTGACATACTGGGTCAAATCTTTGTTGTGCTCCACAAATCATATGTCATTTTTGATGTTACAGAATGTTCAAGGTGTTTTGAAATACTTTGATGCAATTATATAAATAATTCTTAAATGTCCACTGAAATTACAGTATTAATTTGCAACCTTACATTCTATTTGTAAATTTAATTCAGAGAAAATGGGAAAGTTTTTCACAAAGTAGTTAATTTGCCGTTCATAAAACAGACGATCATCATGACTGCCTTCAATGGTATATACTTAAAATAGTCAGGGTTCATTAAAGGTATTCCACTAACCTTAACTTAATGGGGACTAATCTATTAATAGCTTCTCTTTCTGAACCTCTGTCTGTCTGTCTCTCTCTCCTCTTTCTCTCTCTAATACACTTAATGTTTATGATCACCATAATTGAGCAGAGAAAGACAAAGGAATGTTCTCAAGTTTTAAAATGTACTTTATATTCCAACTATAAACTATTTTTCTTTCATTTTATAGGATATAACATGCAGATGTTACAATTCTAAATTTATTCTGTTGATCAGTTTTTGCTTGATCCTGACATGGATGCCTAGTTGTCATATTCTTTATTTTAAATACCCTGCTTATAATTTATTTCTTTTAAATTTTGAATTGTATTTATTAAATTGTACATTTTACCAAAGATGGGAAATAAAGAAAAGATAATATAAAATTTTCTAAATTTGGATTTAATAATAACAAAATCATTTATTGTGCCAATTTGTAGTAATTTTTAAAAATAGATTAAAGTCTATTGTAATTGTGTGTAATACAGTGCAGTGCAAACAAATATATGTATTAAATGATCCCACATGCTGGCATAGCTATTTTTACTAGGTTCACATAGCTACGATCAATGGTAATTGCCCTGCAAGGTACAGGAACATTCTTATGAACAGAAAAGACACTTGTGCAAATAATCTTCAGAACCATTTTCATCTTATAAAATGAAAAGTTTATATTCATTAAATTTCCATTTTTTTCTCTTCTACTGGAAAACACCATTCTACTTTCTCTGTTTGGCTTTAACTGTTCCATAAAATTCATATCTGTAGGATAATATAGTAACATTTTCATGTACACTAACATCCGTAAAATTGTCAATGTTGGAGCATGATTCTAAATCTCCTTCTATTTTGTATAATTATAACCTTTTTATTTCTTGAACTTTTTATTGAAAAATGTTCATGCAGTATATTTTGATCATGTTTGTCTCTTCCCACCAACCCCTCCCAGATCTTACTGACCTATTCACCCTCTCATGTTTGTGTTCTTTCTTTCTGTCTTTCGAAAATAACCAGGAAAACAAACAAACAAATGAACAAAGAGAACAAAGAAATAACACAAGAAATGCACACATACATAAACACACAAAGGAACCTAAACAAAACTTAAAAAAAAAAATCCTTACAAAATCAGAAACCATAGTGTACAAGCAACAGGACAATAAGAAAAAAAAAAGAATTATGAGAGTACAGAAAAAAATGTGTACAGAAATATCATGGTGGGTGTTGAGCATTGATTTCTGGGCATGGGGCCCACTCTTAAGTGCATTTAATATATTCAGTGAGACTCTATTGAAGTAAACTAGTTTTTCTTCTTTGCAAGAAGACAGAAAGTGAGTAGCTGATCTTTGCTATTTTATGGTCTTCGTTTTCCCATCCTTTATCCTCCTGGCTTTAACACCAACAATAGATAAGGAAGAAATATAGATTGAGGAGAGAGAGAGAGAGAGAGAGAGAGAGAGAGAGAGAGAGAGAGAGAGAG
>NC_034613.1:134994105-135007615 GCF_900095145.1 Mus pahari | reverse complement strand
AGAGAGAGAGAGAGAGAGAGAGAGAGAGAGAGAGAGAGAGAGAGAGAGAGAGACACAGAGAGAGAGAGAGATCATTGTGCTTGATCTGTTCTTTGATGAGGTTACTAAGAAATCTCAACTAATCTCCCTAAATGACCAACAACCACTACTCACACAACCTGTTAAGACCTAGCATTTATGTACCCTCTGAAAAGTTCCTAGAATTTCAAATGTCACACAATCGCAAAAAAATTATCTGCAGCTGGCAAAACCATGCTTCTGCAAGAGCACGAGTCAGCTGTTGTGAGAAATGTGAAGCAGCACCATATCCCTATACACGGGATTAAAATAAATGTACATTCTTAAACAAAATTCCAGAACTGTTGCCGAGCGGTGGGGGCACAAGCCTTTAATCCCAGCACTTGGGTGGCAACAAAAATTCCAGTACTGTCAAAAATGTTACTGCTAAAGTGCAGTTGGATACTTGATTAGGAGTGGAGCCCGTGCCTGTTGTACCCTCTCTATGCTGTGGCCCCAGTCAGGTTGAACCCGTTTAGGCGTTATGCATCCTGCCAAATGTTGCAAGTTCATATATGAGTAAGTCCTGTTGCATCTAGAAGACACTGTTTTATTGATATCTATCCATCACCTCTGGCTCTTACAGTCTTGCCATCTCCTCTTCCACATAACCCCCTGACTCCTGAAGGGAGGGATATGATGAACGCATCATATTTAGGACTGGCTCTTCCAAAATCTCTTACTCTCTGTACATTGTGCATTTGCAGGTCTGTGCATGGATTCCCATCTATTCAAAGAAGAATCTTCACTGGAGATGGCTGTGTGAGGCACTGATCGATGAGAATAGCAGAATGTAGTTAGGGGTCATTTTCTTGCTACAATACTTTAGCAGAATGATAGTATTTGATTTTCTCTCAGGCCCATGGGCTATCAGATCTTAGATTCATGTCTAAATGAGCAATAGAAGGCATTGGGCTCCATTTTGTGAAGTGAGTCTTAAATCCAATCAGGGAGTAAGTAGTTGGTTACTCCCACATTTGTGCCAATATTACACCGGTGTATCTTCCAGACAAGTCACCACTCTAGATCGATGAGTTAGTACCAGGTTTGTTTACTTTTCTCCTTTGAGAGTACAAAGAGCACCCTCCAGTATCATGAACACTAGTTAGTACAGGGTGAAGTTTATAATTAGGTAGCAATTTGATTTCCCCGCTATTAGTGACAAAAGTATTATCTTCAGCAATAGGACCTTATGATCGGGTTGTTGAAAACAAGAAATAGACTTGGATATAACCTGAGATGCTTGGAGTTTTCCAGGTGGCCCCTTTGGCCAATACCTCCATTAAAGGAGAACCATTATTTGCACTGGAACGTTCAGCTCATGGTAAAGATGTCTTTATAGGGCATTGTCTCTCACAATATGTGTTGACTCCATTTAGATTTCTTTCAAATCTGTATATATTTTAGAGACCTTGTACAGTAGTAGGTTTCCATATGTCCCCTTAAATGTCCCTTAGTGAGATGTCTCTCCAAATATTCCCTTCCTCATCTCTATTTTCTATATTCCTACTTATTTATTCCTTTTAACCCAGACTCTACCATGACTATCCATAACCATATATTCTATTCCTCCTTCTTTTTAAAAAATATTTTTATTAGATATTTTCTTTATTTACGTTCCAAATATTATCCCCTTTCCTAGTTTCCTCTCCGAAAATCCCCTATCCCGCCCCCCTGTCCCTGCTCCCCAACCCACCCACTCCCATTTCCTGTCCTGGCATTTCCCTATACTGGGGCATAGAACCTTCATAAGACCTAGGGCCTCTCCTCCCATTGATGACCAACTAGGCCATCCTCTGTTACATATACAGCTAGAGCTTCTTTATGAGTGCTTTAACTCTCCCTAGTATCTCATTCGATACTTAACTTCTGTGGTTGTAGAGTTTATAGAATGCAAATTAAAGGCTAATGTCCATTTAAAAGAGATAGTATACAATTTTTGTCCTTTGGGTGTCTGGATTTATTCACTCAGGATGGGATTTTCTATCTCAATCCATTTATTTGTAAATTTCATAATTTTATTTTTAACTGTTCCATTGTATAATTGTACTACAATTTCATTATTCATTCCATGCTTGATGTACATTTAGGCTGTTTCCAACTTCTTGCTATTATGATTAGAGAGGTAATAAACATAGGTGAACAAGAGCCTAGTGGGATATAGAGTCTTTTGGGTGCATGCACAAGAGTGGTATACCTGGACCTTGAGGTAAATTGATTTCCATGTTTTTGAGGAGCCACCACACTGAATTCTAGAATGGTTGTAGAAGTTCCTACTCCCAATGAACAAATGATCCCCTTTCTCCACATTCTCTCCAGCAAGTGGTGCCATTTGTTTTCTTCACCTTGGCCGTTATGATTGCATTATAAAGATCTTTTCCCATTCTGAAGCCTACTGCTTGATCTGAATAATGATGTCCTTTACCATACTGACGTTTTTCAGTTTCAAGAGGTTCCATTTATTAATTGTTGTTCTCAGACACTGTGTGCTATTCAGAAAGTCATTTCCTGTGGCAAAGAGATCGTGACTTTCTCTTCATTCAAATTCAGGGTATCTTGTCCTATACTAATTTGGACCTATACTTGTTCCAAATTATCCAGTTGCAGTTGATTTTTTATGTAGAGCAAAATATGGTCCTATTTGTATTCTTCGGCACACAGCTAGCCAATTTAATCAGTGCCATTTTGTCTTTTTACCATTTTGTATTTCTGGCTTATTTTTCAAACCAAAATGTTCATAGGTGTGCGGAGTTATATATGGGTCTTCAGTTTGATTCCATTGTTAACATGCTTGTTTTTTTTCTACCAATCCCATTGTGGTTTTATTATTATATCTATTTAATTCTTGTGGGTACTGCACTAAAATTTGTTGATTGGTTTAGTTTGATGGACATTTCTCTAGGTTAATCATACCAATCCTTTAGTGAGGGAAATATTTCAATCTTCTGATCTCTGCTTCATTATCTTCCTTCAGTGTCTGAAGGTCTTTATTTTTCAAGTCTTTCAATTATTTCAATAGAGTTAGTCCAAGATGTTTTTGAACTATTATAAAAGGTATAGTTCCCCTAATTTATTTCTCAGTCTTTTTGTCATTTATGTATAAGAAGGCTACCAATTTATTGGCTATTTTTTATTGAAATATATCTCTTTTCATATAATGTATTCTGATCAGGGTTTCCCTTCCCTTACTCCTTCCCAATCCTCTTCACATCCAAATACTTCCAAATACACACCTTTATTTTTTTCTGTCTATGAGGCATACAGACAAGCAAGTGAAGATAGAAGACTAAAACAAAACTAAAAATATACAAAATCACACACACACACACACACACACACACACACACACACACACACTGGTGTGTTAGAATAGTGGCTCGAGTCTGAACACAGCACACAAGGCCAAAGCAGTTCCATGTGTTAAGATGTTTATTGGGAGAGAGGGTGGTGGCGACAGGAAGAGAAGAAGGAAGAGAGAAGGGGGAGGAGCATTCCATATATATGTGGATAATGGCATAACACAGGTAAAGGTGGGAGGTGAACTAAGTGGATTCTGCGAATATGGTGGCTGTTGTCTTGGCAACAGGTCTGCAGGTGCCACCTATGTGATGTCACAGGTTTCAGAGGTCCTGATGCCAACACACACAAGCATATAAACACTCAAACAAAACCCATAAAGACACATACTCTGAAACTATAACACATTAACAAAATAATATTAAAATTGCCCAAAGCCAAATGAGACAAAAAAATCTTCTCAAATTCCTTTGGATTTATTTTGTGTTGAATATCTACTTATGAGCATAGGGCCTGCCTTAATGTATGTTTTATATATGCAATGATGCTCCATAGAGGAAAGTTTTCCTTTATGAGTGGTTGTCAACTATAGATAACTTCTTTGTGAGGGATGGGAGATCATGTCTACTACCTCATTTCACTGCTGAAATCTTATTAGGTTTGGATCTGTACATGTCCTGGGTGAGCACACTGTCATAGTTACTGTAAGTTCATAAGTGTGTTCATTAGTGTTGTATCCAAAAGAATTTCTTGGGATCCTTCATCCCTTCTACTTTTTGCAATCTTTCTACCTCCTCTTCTGCATATCTCTCTGAAGAAAAGTTTAACAAAGACATTTCATTTAGGTCTGAGTGTTTTATATTCTCTCACTTCTTGCATATTTTCTAGATATGGGTCTTTGTATTACTTCCCATTTGCTGCAAAAGGAAGCTTCTCTGATGATGGGTCAGTGAGGAACTAGACCATGTATATAGAAAAATGTCACTAGGAATCCTGATATTGTTATATACTTTTAACAGAATAATAGATTAATTTTTTTTCTCTTAGGCCTATGGGCTATGTTATCTCAGGCTCTTGACAGTGTCTCAGTGTCAGGAATATGTTATATCTCATGGAGTGGACCATAAAGCCAACCAGATAAAGCACTGGTTACTCCCAGAGCATTTATGCCACTATTAAAACAATATATCATGTAGACAGGTGATCATTGCAGATTGAGTCGTTTGAAGGGGCATTAGTGTGTATCTATCTCCTCTTGTAGCATACAAAGTACCTCCCAGTACCATGAACACTAGTCAACAGGGATGAAGTCTCTTTTAAGGCACCCCCCCAACTTGCTCATTTTCAGTGAGACAGTAAGTAATGTCTTCAGTAATAGAGCCTTACAATACAAATGTTGATGAGCAACCTAAAATTATAATAGCCTCTATAATTATCAAAGTTGCTTTGGAGTTTCCATGGAACCTCTTGCTAAAAAATTCAATTAAAGTAACCTATTCCTAGCATGGGAGTTTTCACTTGATGGCAATGGATGTCTAGTTGGGGCTTGTTTGCCTTGTTACTTGATTATATTTAGATTTCTTTCACATACTTATATTTTAAGAAGCTTCTACTCTGGTAGGTTTCTTTATCACCAATGTATGTACATTTTATATCCTATAAATTCACTTAATATTTTTATTAGCTATATAAGTTTCCTGGTTGAATAGAGTCTTTTATGTATAAAATCATATCATCTGCAATTAAAGATATTGGACATCTTCCTTTACTATTTGTATCCACTCGATCTCCCTCATTTCTCTTACTGCTCTGGCTTAGACTTCAAGTAATATGTTGAATATGTATGAAACAAGTGGAGATCCTTCTCTTGTGATTTTAGTAGAAATGCAAGAAATTTTAGTAGAAAACCAAGAAGGAAGACCATCATGTGGATACTTCATTCGTCCTTAGAATAAGGAACAAAATACCCATGAAAGGATATAAGTACAGAGACAAAATTTAGAGCTAGGATGAAAGAATGGACTATCCAGAGACTACCCTATCCAGGGATCCACCCCATCATCAGCCACTAAACCCAGATACTAATGCACATGCCAGCAAGATTCTGCTGAAGGGACCCTGATATAGCTGCCTCTTGTGAGGCTATGCCAGTGCCTGGCAAACACAGAAGTGGATGCTCATAGTCAGCTATTGGATGGAACACAGGGCCCCCAATNGAGGAGCTAGAGAAAGTACCCAAGGAGCTGNAGGGGGCTGCAACCCTGTAGGTGCAACAACAATATGAACTAACCAGTACCGCCCCCCCCCGAGCTTGTCTCTCTAGCTGCATATGTAGCAGAAGATGGACTAATTGGTCATCATTGGGAAGAGAGGCCCCTTGGTCTTGCAAAATTTTTATGACCCAGCACAGGGGAATGCCAGGGCCAAGAAGTGGAAGTGGGTCGGTAGGGGAGCAGGGGCGGGGGGAGGGTATNGGGAATTTTCGGGATAGCATTTCAAATGTAAATAAAGAAAATATCAAAAAAATATTAAAAAAAAAGAAATGCTATAAATTTCTTTTCACTTTTTAGGTTGATGTTGGCTGTGAGCTCAATGTAAACTGTCTTTATTGTGTTGAAGTATGTCCTTTATACTCTTAGTCTCACCAGGATTTTTTCAAGAAGAAATGTTGGATTTTTTTCAAAGGCCTTTCCTGCAATATTGAGACAATAATTCTTGTATTTTAGTCTATTTATGGGGTGGATTATGCTTATTGATTTATGCATGTTGAACCATCTCTGCATCTCTCAGATGAAGGCAACTTGATTTTGGTGGGTTATCTTTTTGATGTATTTTTGTATTTGTTTTGCAAGCATTTTCATAAAATATTTTTTATTTATGTTCATAAATTATAGTGTGTAACTTTCTCTCTCTCTCTCTCTCTCTCTCTCTCTCTCTCTCTCTCTCTCTCTCTCTTGTCTCTTTCTTTCTTTCTTTCTTTCTTTCTTTCTTTCTTTCTTTCTTTCTTTCTTTCTTTCTTTTCTGGGTTTTATGTGGTTTGGGTATGTCAATGATTCTAGCCTTCCTAAAATGTAGTAACTGTTGCTTCACTTTCCATTTTGTGAAATAATTTTTTTAGTATTGATGTTCTTTCCTGCTTGAAGGTCTAGTAGGATTTTGTGCTGAATTGGTCTTTTTTGTTGGCAGACATTTAATTATTTCTTCTATTTCACAAGGGGTTATGAGTCCGTTTAGAAAGCTTATTTGATATTGATTTAACTTTGATAGGTCTCTCTCTCTCTCTCTCTCTCTCTCTCTCTCTCTCTCTCTCTCTCTCTCACACACACACACACACACACACACACACACACACTTTCATCTATTCNCACACACACACACACACACACACACACACACACACTTTCATCTATTCTTTTATATTTTCCAGTTTAGTGGACTACACATTTTCACATTATATTCTTATGACTGTCAAGATTTCCTCAGTGTCTTTGATGTACTGAGTCTTGTATGACCAAGTGAAAGGGATGGCATGATGCAGTTCCTGCCCCTGGAGCATAGCTAGCAGGGCATGGGCCTCTGTGAGTATTGATGCTCGCTATCTAGATGTGAGGATTATGTGTATAATAATGTACATAATTTACTTTAAGTTCTTCCTTTGGGGAATGCTCTCCCAGTTAATGTTAATGACTCCATGACAATTAGAAACAGCAAGAATCCAGGAGTTACAGAGACAAACTTTGGAGGTGAGACAGAAGGAAGTACCATCCTGAGACTGCCTCATCCAGGGATCCATCCCATAAACAACCACCAAATCCAGACACTCTTGTATATGCCAGCAAGTTTTTGCTGACAGGACCCTGATATAGCTATCTCTTGTGAGGCTATGTCAGTGCCTGACAAATACAGAAGTGGATGTTCACAGTCATCTATTAGATGGAACACAGGGCCCCCAATAAAGGAGCTAGAGAAAGTACCCAAGTTGCTAAAGGGGTCTGCAACCCTATAGGAGGAACAACAATATGAACTAACCAGTACCGCCCCCCCCCGAGCTTGTGTCTCTAGCTGCATATGTAGCAGAGGATGGCCTAGTAGGCCATCAATGGGAGGAGAGGCCATTGGTCTTTCGAAGATCATATGCCTCAGTACAGGGGGATACCAGGGCCAGAAGCAGGAATGGGTGGGTTGGGGAGCAGAGGGGGGGAGGTTTAAGGGACTTTCAGGATAGAATTTTAAATGTAAATGAAGAAAATATTTAATAAAAGTTTTTGAAAGAAAAAAAGAAAGAACAATCCAGTAGACAACAATATGTTGCTCAGCAAATTGGTGATGGTTTTGACCTTCAGGACAGCTCTTAAGGCATGGAAAATAACTCTGAAAAAACAGGAATTCAAAAATATATAATTTCTCAACTATACAAAATATAGGGATGCAATGTGAATTGTACAAGGGACTTCATGGACCTGGAAGAACAGGGCTGCAGCTGCACTAGTGATCCAGCTTCTCAGAAAGATACAAAGGAAAGAGGATTTCTGAGTTCAAGGTCATCCTAGGAAAGAGCAAGTTTAGGCCCACGCATGGTGGGAATGGTGATCTCAGAGTGAGATCTTATACATTTTGTCTTTGCCAAATTCATTTGCCATGTTAAAAAAAGAAGTACTTGCTGGTTTCTTCTAAGAATCAAGGGGCTAAGGTCATAAAGTGCTGATTCATGGAATAATCAAAAGGGAACCTAGATAAATGATTGAATTGATATGTAAATAAAAGACTGGACTTTTGTTGCAGAAGATAAGCTAAGCTAGCAGAGAACTATTGCAGTTATTTTTAAGAATTTCTCTGGTGAACTTTTTGACTTTTGTCAAAAAAAAAAAAAAACAACCCAAAAATTTTGTCTAGCAGTTTTCCTGACTTTTGTCAGAAAACCTAAGAATTTTTCTAACAGCTTTTCTGACTTAGGTTAGAAAACCTAGGAATTTTTTCCTAATAGGTTTTTGGACAGAAATCCCAAGAATTTTTTTCTAGCAGCTTTTCTAAATTTGGTCAGAGAGTTGTCTCAAGTAGGGAACTGTCTCTAGCAGAGAGCTGTCTTGAGCCATCTCAAACAGACTATCAGATTGACCCACAATTGACCTGGAGTCATTTCTTTTACTGTTCCCAAACACCCCTTCCTTAGGACCACCTCTTCAAGCTGAGGCTAGTTCTTGGTAGTGATACCCCATTTTAATCCATAATTTTATTAATTTGTAATTTTCACTTTGTCATTTAGTTAAAATAGCTAATGGTTTATCAATCTAACTGATTTTTCTCAATCGGTTCTTCATTTCATTGTTTCATTATTTGTATTGTTTTGCTGATGTTGACGTTTCTATTTCATTGATTTTGTGCCTGAGTTTAATTGTTTATTGCCACCTACTCCTTTTGAATGTTATTTCTTCTTTTGTTCAAGAGCTTTCAGGAGTGCTGCTAAGTTATAAATATGAACTTTCTCCCTTATTTTATTTTATTTTATTTTATTTTATTTTATTTTTAATGTAAACACTTAGTGCCATGAACTTGCCTTTTAGAGCTCTCTTAATTGTAGATTTGGGTATGTTATATTATTCATTTTCATTTTGAGAAGGCTAGGTTGACTCCATGACAGGTTTAAAATTGGCAGTTTAGAAGACTAGGCCTAAGAACTAGGCAAGTCCAGGTAAACCCAGGCAAGTCAGTTACTAGAAAAGAAACAAAAAGGAAACCAAAATACCCAGGCCTTCCATCAGAAGCTGACCTTCCGTCAGGAAGGAAACTGAACTTCCATTAGAAGCTGCCCCACCACCTGGCCTGAGGCAAGGACAACTGCAAGCAGCAGTTTTCAGACTTCCCCAGCAACAGTTTCCAGACTTCCCAGCAATAGTTTCCAGCACATGCCCCAGTAATGTTTCTAGAATGCCTAGAATTTCACTCTGGAATTCCCCTAAAGTGCTTTAAATTGGGCCTGCAGGCTCACTTGGTTCTCTTTCTCTTTCTCTTGATAATGGGACGCCCCAGTGTGCTGCACATCTGCAGAATAAAACACTGTTTGCATTTACACACTATTTGAGTCTAGGGTATCATTCTTCAGAGAATCATGAACCCTTACAATTTAATTCTAAGAAGTTTTAATTTCCTTCTAAATTTCTGTCTTAACCCTCTTTTTATTCAGTGGTAAGTTGGTGTTCCTTTAATTTTCATATGTTTGTCAACCTTCTAATATTTCTATTGTTGATATCCAACTTTAATCCACGGTGATCAAATCAGAGGCAGAATATTATTCCAGTTGTCTTATATCTGTTGATACTTACCCTATATCCATCTATGTGGTCAATTTTGGTGAAACTTCCATGAATTGCTGTGATGAAAGTAAGTTCTTTTGATTTTGCTGACATGTTCTGTAAATATCTGCTAGGTCCATCTTCAGGGTAATGTTTATTTTTTTCCTAATGACTTCTATATATATTGATTGGTAGATAATTATGGCATAGATTTGGTTTTATTGTGGAATGTTTCCTATTCTCCATCTATTGTGATTGACAGATTGCCTGAGTATAGTCCTCTGGACTGAAATCTGGCATATCTCAGAGAAGTCAGATGTCATTCTAAAGGTCATACCTTTATATTTTACTAGGTCTCTTCCATCTTTGTAGCTTTTAATGTCCTTTTTTTGTTCTGTATGTTTAGTGTTTTAATTATTATATGTCATAAGGAACTTCTTTATAGTCTGATTCTGTATATTAGATATTATCTATGGGTCATGCACATTGACAGGCAAGTTATTCTTTATGTTTGGGACTATTTTATAAAAAATGTTTTTGTAATTTTTGTCCTAGATTTCTTTTCCTTTCTCTGTTCCTATTGTTCATATATTTGGTCTTTTAGTAGTGTCCTGGATTTCCTAGATGTTTTCTGCCTGAATTATTTTAGATTTTACATTTTCTTTGAGTGAAGTATATATTTGTTCAATGACTGAAATTCTCTTTTCTAAGTTCCATACTTTGTTGGTGAGAGTTCTGATGCTTTTGTTTGGTTTTCTATTTTTACATTTATATTTTTTTGGTAGGTGCTCTTCAGTGATTCCAATTCTTTGTTAAATTCTAGTTTTATATCTTGAACTGTTTTCATTATTTCATTCAAAATTTCTTTGTATTTTATGGTTGTCATAGCTTATTTTAATGGCCTATTTTGTTTAAGCAGGGTCATCTTTTCAACTACTGGATTGGGACTCTGAATTATAATCTAGTAAAATCATCAGAGGGGACACAACTGAGAGCAATCACTCCCTCTCTTTCTGAATCTATCAGTAGCAAATAGTTTAACAACCTTTAATTTTTAATGAAAATTAATTAAAAGAAAACAACAAGCAGGCATGGATGCACATGCTTTCAATTCCACTAATTGGGAGATTCAAGCAAGAAGATTACAAGTTCAAGTAGAGAATGATTATGAAGTGAGGTCCAATCTTAAAACTACAAGAACAAGGACAATCAGCAAACAACAACTGAGGAGGATGAGAAGGAGGAGGAGGAGGAGGAGGAAGAAGAAGAAGAAGAACAAAGAAAAATTCAAGTGACAGAAATACAAAAAAGTAATATGTTCTTAAAAAGCTTAAAGTTTGGTATAATCTTTTGGGCAATTACATTGAAGGAAATACATGGAACAACCTGGAATAGGAGACAGAAGGAACATACCATTCAGAGGATGGGGAAGAGTACCATCAACTGCTATGTTATGGACAAAATATTGCTATTTCACATATGAACTCTAAGGATCTGGGCTTATCTATATAAGATATGTAAAATAATTCAATAGCAGTTGTAACAAAATCTACACAAGCCTGAGCCAAATAAATTCCCAGTATGAAGAGGTGAGTTAGGTATGCAGACTCACCTCTAGCCAGAGCTACTGAGAAGTGTTAGCTACTAGGAGAACAAGACTCAGTGTTATTTAAAAGTATAGACTCTGCTAAGCTGATCCAGTGGAAGACTACACATCCATGAATATTTAGGCAATAAAAATTGTTTTTAAGGCTGTATAGAAAGGACAGAAAGTTGGGTGAATAGAGAAGGGGAGTGGATCTGTGAAGAGTTGTAGGGGTAAATTTGATAAAAACACATTGTATGAAATTTTCAAAGAATTAATTTTTTAAAGAATGCATATAATAACAACTAATGGAAAAAAGATTTTGAAAGGGAGCAAGGAGGGGTATATGGATAAATTTGGGGTAGAGGTAAGATAGAAATTGGGTAAATATATTATAATCTCAGAACATAAAAGAGTAGAATGTGATTTTAGGTATTGAGAGCTGACACTTACACTTGGGGATGGGCTAGAAGGGAAAACTGAGGGGAAGGAGAACCATAGGAGGAAGGAAAGCCACTAGGATCTGCTTACTCCCTTCAGGACAGAGAATGATGAGAGGCCACAGAAGAATATCTAATAAGCATCTGGGATAAGACTGTGGGTTTGGACTTGGAGGTACAGAGGAAAAGGTGGAGATGTTCAGTTAGTCTGTCTGCCTGCTTCACTGGCTGGAGTGGCCTGCAGTTTCCTAGGAAGAACATACAGGAGTTGAGGGTTAGGATAAAGCAATGAATGGAGGAAGGAGGGTTCTAAGGGGAAGATTTGTGTGATCCACTGGAGATGGGGGTAAGATGGGAAGGAAGGCCTCAGCAAGTAGTTTGCTGCTGCAAAGCTAGGGATGAGACTGAGAGATTAGAATTTAATGTTAGAAGGCATTATAGGTGATTATCTGTATTTAACCTACCTACTTTTCTGGTCAGAATGGCCTGTGGGTTCCAAGAAAATGTCTTCTTGGGTTGGGGGCTGGAATAAAGAAGTGAGTGGGAATAAGGAAGTTTTGAAGTGGTGGGTCTGTTTCTAGAGCCTTCTCTTGTCCTCTTTATGTTCATTTCGTCCAAATGAGATGTGTTAGGTTTTGTTTTATCTTATCATATATTGTATTATCATATATTATATTATATTATATTATATTATATTATAATCCCTTAGAAGCACATTTATTTTTATTACAGCCAGAAGGGGGTAGATGTGGATGGGAGGGACATGAGAAGGAACTTGGAGAAGTAAAATGAGGGGAAACCATGATCAAGATATATTATGTTAGAAAAATGTCTATTTTCAATAAAACTTTATTCTAAAAAGAATAAAGAAGAAAGGAAATTCTGATTATTGCATCATTCAATTCAATCACAGTGAACTCAAGAAAATATTCAAATTTATACTAGACCATTTTATACAAACATTATTTATCTATTCACTTTTTTAAGCTTCATCATGGATTGGCAATGGGATTCTTTGGCCCCACTCTTAGTTGAGGAGCTATTATTAGCTGATTATTGTTTTCAGGTGGAGAGGTTTTTCTTATTTACATTTTATTAGATATTTTCTTTATTTACATTTCAAATGCTATCCCTAAAGTTCCCTGTACCCTCCCCCCGCCCCTGCTCTCCTACCTACCAACTCCCATTTCTTGGACTTGGCCTTCCCCTGTGCTGGGTCATATAAAGTTTGCAAGACCAAGGGGCCTCTCTTCCTAATAATGGCCAGTTAGGCCATCTTCTGCTATATATGCAGCTAGAGACACAAGCTCTGGGGGTACTGGTTAGTTCATACTGTTGCACCTACCGGGTTGCAGCCCCCTAAAACACCTTGGGTACTTTCTCTAGCTCCTCCATTGGGGACCCTGTGCTCCATCCAATAGCTGACTGTGAGCATCCACTTCTGTGTTTGCCAGGCATTGGCATAGCCTCACAAGAAGCTGCTGTATCAGGGTCCCTTCAGCAGAATCTGGCTGGCAGGTGCAATAGGATCTGGGTTTGGTGGCTGATGATGGGATGGATCCCCAGATGGGGTAGTCTCTGGATAGTCTATCCTTTCATCTTCACACTAAATTTTGTCTCTGTACCCATATCCTTTCATGGGTATTTTGTTCCATATTCTAAGAAGGAATGAAGTATCAACAAGATGGTCTTCCTTCTTGGTTTTCTTGTGTTTTGTAAAATGTATCTTGGGTATTCTAAGTTTGTGGGCTAATATCCGCTTATCAGTGAGTGCATATCTAGTGACTTCTTTTGTGATTGGGTTACCTCACTAAGGATGATATCCTCCAGATACATCCATT
>NC_034613.1:134990198-134994094 GCF_900095145.1 Mus pahari | reverse complement strand
CTCCCCAACCAGCTCAGGCAGTGAGAGCCCTCCTGGGCAGACACCTCTCCTCTGGTGGGGAACGTGCTTGTATGTCTAGAGATAGTAATGGGATATTTCCCAGAAGCTGTGTTGCTTCTGCAGGCCGCCATCTTCCCAGCAAAATATATGAAAATATATGTCATTTGGAATAGTTTAAAAAAATAATTTCATAGTGGATTTTACCTGTAGTATAAAAATCTTCTCTATTGCATTTGTACACAGTGATAAAGAATTAAGCCTAGAATGAGCCTGGGAACCTAGGTTGAGCCTGGAATGAACAGACAGATTCTTTGGATTAGATAACAAAGATACAGGAAAGAAAAATTAAGATTTTTAAATCTAAGATCCAGCAGTATTAAAAACTTGAACTGTAAAGCAAGGCTTTATTATTATTTTTCACTCACTTAAATGTGCAAAAAAATTTACATGTATTTCTTTATGTTTGTGTGAGTATAAGTGTCAAATCCCCTAGAACTGGAGTTAAGACAGTTGTGACCTACCACGTAGGTTCTAGAAATGGAACCTAGGGCCCCCAGAAGAATAGCAAGTGTGTTTAAATTCTTAGCCATCTCTTCAGACATACTTAATATTAGTTGAAGTAATGATGGCTATTTTATACAGCTTCATGTCATAAGTATTTACTATATATATATATATATATATATATATATATATATATATATATAATCCTTAAGCCTCCATACTAAACCACTGTAGAGTTGTCCCACTTCTAGTCTTGATTGGTGAAATTAAACCTTTCCATATGTCCATTAGAGTTAGGTCAGTTATATCTTCTCTCAGAGGTAGCTAAATTAATATACATGCACTTACTTCTTCTCTTCTGTGTTTAAGACTATCTAGTTAATGATAAGTATTTCATTCTCATTTGAGATTTTTTCAATATGTATCATTTGACTTTTCATTACAGCAATTTTTTTATTTGTGAAATCAGTAGAATAAAAGTATGATGTCCATAAAGAATGACATGATTAATAACCTGGACTTACGTTAGACTATCTCCATAAAGCAAGCCAAGGAATCTCCCTCTGGATTGTTAAGTCTTATGAATACCTCTCTGTGTAACTTGCTATTAAAGACAGAATTCTTGATTAAAAAGGAAAAATGGATTCTGCCTTTAACAAGATCAGAAGCACTAACTAAAATATGTCAGGAACATGCAAAGCAAATGAACACTGTGTGTATGTTTCACCATAAAAAGATGAATGAGTTTAAAATGTTTAGTCTTGATTTTTATAAACTTATAATAATAAAAATTATACCTTTAAAGTAAGTTCAAATTTAGAGCCTATAGAAAACCACCTTCTTTTTCCCCCACTTGCCTTAGAACATGAAGTCAAATATGACAATTACATTTGCCTGAGGTTATCTCAAAGACAGTTAACTAATGTGACTAAATGTAAGTTCATTCATACTCATGAATGCAAATACCAGATTTAGAGATGCTGAACTGCATTGTACATTTACTTCTCTTAAGGTGTTAGTCAACTCAATATGATAAAGTCTTATCTGCAATGTACTGATGTCCAGTCTGTGTAGTAAGGCTTAAAGGGCAGGCAGGAAGAAGGAAACAAGGCAAAAAAAAGAACAAGGTATCTGGTAGGCGAGAAAGCTACTTCAAAGTTGTCTGGAAAACTAATTAGAATGTTAGTTTCTGATGCTCTTTAATGTGGTATCTAAACAACACATCAAAGGGCAAAGAGAAATCAGAATGAGAGGGTATCTTTATTCTCAAAGGAAGTAAAACCTCAAAGGAAACATAATACATGAACTTGTGGAAAACGTGGAGTTTCAGTAAGTAAAAAGTGGTTGTGGATATGGGTTCATTATACACAGATTGATGAGGAGAAAGCATATTAACTTATCTTGCCAGGATGGAGTCTCAGTAGTTGAGTGGTCCCCAGATGAAGTCATCCAGGTGGGGGAAGCTGTGTTTCATACTTTCTGCACACACTTGTTTTAGCTAAAGTTCAACTGTTCATGAATGCAGCCAACCATTAGGAAGCATCAACTATTTGTAAACACTCATGCTCAGACCAGGTGAAGTCTTTGTCATTTCTCCAAACCTGGCCTTGGTAAGGGTTTCCCATTCTTATGGGTCTGAGGCAGTGGGGTATTTGATATGGCCATGCTCATGTCAATACACATTCAATCAGGACTTCATCTGCTCTCTGCACTAACTAATCAACAGTTAAACTTGGTCTAGACTAACTGTCCTGCAGCCTATCCACAGATGTCCAGCAATGTGAGAAAGGAACATTTATCATGCATAGCACCAAGTCACAAGAGGTGCCTACTCAAGAAAACTAAGTATAGTAGTTTAAGAAATACTTAATAATATATCATCCTAATAAAAATTATTAAGCCTAGATATTTAGAATTCAAATGAAAAAAATGTTTTGAAAGAAGCATGAATTTGGACTTATTTCCATGTAGCATCTGCATTTTATAAAAATGCAAGTAACTTTCAAAATGTACTCTGTGACAGCTCAGACCATTACAAATTCTATTTATTTGGAAGAAAAGGTTACAGTAAAGGATTTTGTGGGGGATTTTTACTTTTAAAGTCAAAACAGAAATAACAAAACACTTGAAAAAGAACTATCGATGGCTTCTCATACATAACGTACTAGTTTTCCAAGTTTGTGTCAACGAAATCCCGTTTCATCTCAGGTATGCTGCATTATTCTTTCCGTTCCCCCTTGGTAAGCTGATCTCTTTACCTTGCATGTGTACTTTCCCCCCAGAGTCATGAATCACCTTATAAATTATCCAAGTCTGGTTTGTGTCAGGAAGATCTCTAATGGTAGAAACAGAAGCAGGAAGTTGAAAGAAGAGAAGTAAACATGAATTAAAATTAAAACCAGGCTTGGTGGCACCGCCCTGTAATCCCAGCAAGGATCTTGAGTTCTAGATATGCTGTCCTAAGGTGAGAGTTCAGTCAGCTTGGGCTACACATCAAGATGCTATCTTAAATAAAATATTAAAAAGATTATTAGAGTGACTGTCTAGCATGCTTAAGGTACTAAGATTAATCCTTGCTATTACAAAAGAAAAAGAGAAAAACAGTACACAGCTGATATGTTCTGCCTATTTTCTAAATACTACAAATTAGGAGATGGATCAAATCAACATTCTCTTCTGTTGCATTTGGGAGTTTTCAATGACACCATATAAGACAAACACATAACTTACTGTTGTCTTTTCTTCCTCTTTGATTTTTGATGATATAACATTGGTCAACTATGTCCAATGGGGAATGGTATAGTTATTAGCAAAGGATAAATGTACAATGTGGATATAATGTTCCTTAAATCACTTAGATAAAAAAAAAATCAAAGAGTAGATGGCTATTTCTAAGACTTAAGAGAACAGTACCCAGTACAACCCAGGTCCCTGGAGTAATCAATGTAGAGATGTAATTACATTGATCCAAAGGAATAGTGACAATTTTTTAATTGATTTTTTTCTATAGAATACAGTCTGATTATGGTTTTGCCTCCCCCAACATCTCATAGATCACCCCTACTTTTCTCATATTCCCCCACCTTCCCATTCACTCATATCCACACATTTTTTTTTGCCCTTTCTCTCATTAGAAAACAAACAGACATCTAAACAAAGACATGAAAAAAATAAAGTAAAATAAATAAATCTGAATGGGACAAACAATAAAAGGAAAATAAGAGCCATATAATTAGGCAGAGATATGCACATTAGCATACATAGATAATCCTTAAAGATATAAAATTGGAAACCACACTATATCAAAATAAGTATAGGATAGCACACACACACATACATATGTAAACACACACACACACACACACAGAAACACACACACACACACACACACA
>NC_034613.1:134987435-134990193 GCF_900095145.1 Mus pahari | reverse complement strand
CACACACACACACACACACACACAAACACACACACACACACACACACACACACACACACCCTCAGACAAAACATTATGAGACAAAGACCTCCAAAAATACAATTGAGTTTCTTTTATGTTTTTTATATACTGCTGGGCATGGGGACTGCTCTTAAGTGTAGTTTTTATGTCCAGTGAGGTCCTACTGGAGAAAACCAATTTTTCTTTTACACTTATCAACTGAAAATATATTCTAGGGTGGGTATGGGGTTTTTTGGTAATTTTCTCCCTCAGTATTGGGACCTTATCTGGTTTATACTCATGCAGGCACTGTGCATGATTGCAGAGTCTCTGTGAGTTCATGTGTTCATCAGTTTGTGTCTAGGAAAACTCATTTGCTTAGTATTTTCCATCTTGTCTGGCTATTACAATATTCCTGCCTCCCCTTCTACAGAGTTATCTGTTTCCTGATCCCTGGGGGGATGGATTTGATAGAGACATCTTATTTATAACTGAGTTTCCCTAGATCTCTCACTCTCTACCTGTAGTCTAGTTGTGGGTCTCTGTATTTATTCCTATCTATTGGAGAGAGAAACAGAAAGAAGCTTCTCTAATGGTGACTGAAGAAGACCCCGATGTATGGGTCTAACAAAATGTCATTAGGAGTCATTTTATTTCTGTTTCTTTAGCAGAACAATAGTATTTGGGTTTCCCCCTAGGTCCATGACCTTTCTAGGCTCAGGTTCTTGGCTATACAAACAGAGCCTGAGATGGGTCGCATTTCATGCAATGGGCCTTAAATTCAGTCAGACAATTTCACAACCTTTGTACCATTATTACATCAGTTTATGTATGACACGGGCAGATTACCATGTTTAGATCTAAGGTTTTGTACCTGGGTTATTGTTTACTTTTTTTTTCTGATAGGGTACAGAGTGCCTTTCACTACACTAGTCAGCTGAGGTGAAGGCTTTAGGTAGGAACCAGCTCAGTTTTCTATGTTCAATGAGTTATGTAGGTACTGTCTCTATCTATAGGGCCATATCATCATTTTGTGGAGAGTCCAATAGTCTTGTTAATTGTTTTGAGTTGTTTGAACATTTTTATGGGGTATCTCTGGCAACAACTCAAACATATGTACCCTATTCTTGGCACTGGAGGTTTTATTTGATGGAATGTCTATTTGGAGCTTTGTCTGCTCCATTATTCAGTGTTCCCATTCAGATTTCCTTATATGTGTATATATTTTAAGAAGCTTCTATTATACTACATTGAGCTGTTAGCTCTAAAATTTCATTATGAACACCCAAAACTTGATGGCTTTCATATTTTCCAATTGATATTTCTGCAATACTATATATAGCCTGATTTTTTAAAAATTGTTACTGGCAGAGAGATGGGAAAGTAATCATGAAAGTTACTCCCAGAAAAATGGAAATTATTTACATAAATTCTGGTACAGAAAAATTAATGGAATTAATCCATTAATACTGATTATCTGATGCTTATCAATTTTAATGAGCCAATGATTTTGTGTGTGTGTGTGTGTGTGTGTGTGTGTGTGTTTAAAATCAAAATTAGCCTCATACATCTCTATTTGCCTTGTTTTCTGCCTCTTCTACTTATTACGTTTAATGATGTGGGTTGTTATATGATGTGAGGTAGATATAGGTTGTGATGGTAAATTTGATACTTAATTAGAAGGATCTAGCATATGATATTTCCATATTATATATTACATTAAAACAAAAGCTACCAAATGCACAAATGCAGATGCTGTGTCTCTGAGAAGGGAACACTCACACATGTGGGTGGTGCCATTATTGGGATATTAGGTCTTAGAATGAATAAAAGGGTGAAAGTAAACTGCACCAGCATTCATGACTCTTTTTTTTTAATTGTAGATACAATGTAACCTGCTGCCTTACACTTCTACTGCTATGACTTCTCGGGGGGGGGGGGGTAGACTATATATCATTTAAAAAAATGAGCCGAAACCTTCTCTTTCTTTCTTAAATTGCTTTTGTCATGTATTTTGTCATAACAGTGAAAAAAGTAGTATACCAAGGGATCATTGATTTTAGTTTAGGTATAAAAGAATAAGGGGCTGGAGAGATGGCTCAGTGGTTAAAAGCACTCACTGATTTTCTGAAGGTCCTGAGTTCAAATCCCAGCAACCACATGGTAGCTTACAACCATCTGTAATGAGAATGGATGCCCTCTTCTTGTGTGACTGAAAACAGCTACAGTGTCCTTACATATAATACATAAATAAATCTTAAAAAAATTAAAAGAATAAAATTATTCATATTTCTAAATCATTAAGATGCTTTGTTTTCTGAGAGATGGTCGCATATGCATGCAGTGGGAAGGCTTAAATGGTATATCAAGTTAGTGATTATAGGATGGTAAGTCCAGGCAAGCCTGGTTATAGAGTGAGACTCTGCTTCAACACACTGTTCATTTAGAGCAGTTATTCTGAACTTTCCTGATGATTCACCCCTTTAATGCAGTTGTGGTGACCCCAGTCATAAAAGTATTTTGCTGCTACTTTACAACTATAATTTTGCTACTGTGATTAATCATAATGTAAATATTTTGGAGATAGAGTTTTGCCTAAAGGTTATTGTCCCGCGCCACCTTCTCGCCAGCAAGAAAAGACGCGGCACACAAACAGGATCCTTCTGCAGCAAAGCTTTAATGCTCTTGAGAGGGAGAGCATAAGCTTCCAACAGGCAAAGGGCGAAGAGAAGAGAGGGGAGAAGAGAAGAGAGAGAAG
>NC_034613.1:134978719-134987424 GCF_900095145.1 Mus pahari | reverse complement strand
TTAGAGCACAGGACATCAGCGCTATCTTGTAATGGCGAATGTGAGGGCGGCTCCCCACAGGTTATCAACCCACCAGTTGAGAGCCACTTATTTAGAGACATACTATATTTATTGGTAAAATGTTTCAATATTTTGTATAGCTCATTTATCCCTTACAGATTTGGTGGTGTATAGAATCATAATAAAGTGGAAAAAGACTTATATTCTAGACAAGGTTCATATTCTAGGCAATTATTATCTAAAATTACTGGCTTACCCGACAAATAAGCAAGGTGGTTCAGGAACTGTTTCATTCGTATTCTAACAATAGTCTTCTTAGAAATTGTATTCAAAATTCAAAATCCCTATTTGTCATCTAAAGCACTGGTCCTAATGGTTCCCTATTATAGTAGAATGTACCCTCTGTCATCTGACTTTGCAGTCCAAAGCCTGCAGGTGCATAAGTATGAAGAACAGAATCTATGCCAGCTATATACCAGTAAGAGTAAGTGATCTCTTTGGGGATATTGTGTTAAGATGCAAACTCATTGGAATGGAATACAGTGGTGACATGTATCCCCATGACAAGGGTCTAGAACTCACAATTCATGCATATTGTATTAGATCAGTGTTTAAACATATGTGTGCCTAACATTGACATAAAAGACATAAATATGAGGTGAAATAAAACTCAAATTCTTTCCCCTGATAAACCTTAAATCTAAAGTGTTTTTCTTAACAAAGACTTATTATTAAAGAGGCAGATTTTCTGTTCTACTCTCTTGTGGTGGTTTGTGAATAGTGATGTCTAGTTGTTTTAAATATTTCAATTAGCTATCTGCTTTATTGTACTATTACCCTGAGGTATCAAGATAACAGCATGGTTTAAAAAGACAGAAAAGAGACGCGACAACATTTTACTTGTTATAGCAATGGTGGCGATCATAACTTTGTCAAGGACACTCCTGCCAGGTAGTTTCAATTCTATCCCTACAGCATCAAGGCAGATAGAGCAACCCTGGAAGAATATAAATGTCATACAATGCTCATGAGTACAAGCTTCTTTATTTTTCTTTTAACTCTTATCTGCTGTCCACTGTCTAAAAGAATCATGAACTTTTGAAAAGTTCAAATTTCTTACTACTTTTATGATGACTTTCATGTATAATATGATTTGTAAACTTGCCAGAACATTTCCCTCCAAATTTAAAACTTATGGCATTAATGAACTGGGCAAAATAAGCATCATGGTAGAGTTTATTAAGGCATACTTTATGTAAAATGAAAAGGAGATTTTATATATTCAGCTTAATGATTTATGAAAATTGCACACATCTAGTAAGGACACAAAACAAAATATGGAGTGCCTATGTCACAGCAGAAAGTTTACCTTGGAGTTTTCAAGGGCAATCATTTCAGAGAAAAACAATTTTGATATCAATCAAGTAATTTTTTTTCTAATTGTGCAGTTCAGTATAATCTGTGCTATTTTATGTCTCCTCCTTTTCTCAATCTAAACTTTTTCTTTTTTTTGTCTTTAGATAGAAATACCATTATGTATTTCAGACGTTTGTTCATTTTATATTGTTGAGCCAGTATTTTGTATTATAAATGTTACTATAATGTGGGTACCTATTCTAAAAGCAATAGCAACAACAACAAAATAGCCATTTATGTACTTGAGTTCTTCTATATGTTGGCTTCTATATAAAAGGTTATTAACATGATCCCAGGAAGCCTGCTACAATTAGGAGCCAACAGCAACAATCTCAGCTATCTGCAGCTGCTATTGACCACCAGAGGAGACTCCCTACCCCAATTCCCTGCCCTCCATTTTTCAGGTCACAGCTTCACCTGCATTCCTTGAGGCCTGTTGATGCCCAGGAAAAACAGTGGACAGAAAACATAAGGGACTGCCAGCCCTATCTATATCCCTGGAAGGCTATTGCCACCAGGGACAATGAGCTCTAATTTCAATTCCACAGACCTGATGACATCAGAGACTACCAGCTCAACCTGTAACCCTAGAGGCCTGCTCCCATCAGGGTCTACCAGGCTTGCCAACATTAGGGACAATGTGATGGCTAAAGGTCAGCATAAGAACACAATAAACAAAAGCCAGTGAGATATGCCACTACCAAAACTCAGCTATCCTATAACAGCTAGCCCTAAATGTCCTAACAAACCTGAATTACAAGAAAATGACCTTGTGTCTAATCCTATGAAGATAATAAAGGCCTTTAAAGAGGACATTAATCAAATCCTTAAAGAAATACAGGAACACATAATCAAACATATAGAAGCCCTTAAAGAAGAAATTAATAAATATAAAGAAATATAGGAAAACACAAAGTGAACAGTGAAGGATATGAATAATATTGATCAAGACCTGAAAAAAGAAATAGAAACAATAAAGAAAACACAAATGTAGACAACCCTGGAGATGGAAAACGTAAGAAAGAGAATAAGAACTACAGACACAAGCATCACTAACAGAATACAGGAGATGGAAGAAAGAATCTCAGGTGTAGAAGATACCATAGAAGATATTGATATGTCAAATAAAATGTTAAAGCTAACGTTTCTGGCACAAAATATCTGGGAAGGAAATTTGGGACACTATGAAAAGATCAAGTCCAAGAAAAAGGAAATCTTCTCACCACATAATAATCAAAATACTAAATGTACAGAACAAAGAAAGAATATTAAAAGGTGCAAGAGATAAAGACCAACTATTAGAATTATATCATGTTTCTCACCAGAAACTTTAAAAGTCAGAAGGGCTTGAGCAAATGTCTTACAGTCTCTAAGGGATAACAGATGCCAGCCCAGACTACTATACCAAGGAAAACTTTCAATAACCATAGAAAGAGAAAACAAGATATTCCATGAAAAACAAAACTTAAGCAACATTTTTTTCACTCATTATTCCTGCCATACAGATGATACTAGAGGGAAAACTCCAACAAAAAGAGGATTACTCTACCCAAGATATACATAATTCCACACTAGCAAAACCAAAATAATCACACACACACACACACACACACACACACACACACACACACACACACACACACACACANACACACACACACACACACACACACACAGAGAGAGAGAGAGAGAGAGAGAGAGAGAGAGAGAGAGAGAGAGAGAAGAAAGTAATACCGCCAACATTAAAATAACACTAATTAACAGTAATTGGTCACTAATATCTCTTAATATCAATGGTCTCAACTCACCAATAAAAATACAGGGACTAACAGAATGGATGTGTACATAGGATCCATGAGTCTGCTGCATACAGGAAACATACTTCAGCAAAAAAGATAGAAATTGCCTTAGAGAAAAGGGCTACCAAAAAGTTTTCAAAGAAAAAAAAGAACACAAGATACAAGCTATTATAATACCTAATATAATTGATTTTCAGTCATAAATATTCAAAAGGGATGCAGAAGGCCAACTCATACTCATCAAAGGAAAATTGACCAAGATGGTGTCTTAATTCTGAAATCTATGCCCCAAATGCAAGGGCACCTACAATTTAAAAGAAACATTACTAAAACTTAAATTGTACATGGAATCCCACATATTAATAGTGGGGGTTTCAATGTACCACTTTCTCTAATTGCCAAGTAATTGAAACAGAAACTAAACATAGAAATAATGAAAATGACAGAGGTTATGAATCAAATAGATCTAACAGATATCTACAGAACATTTTATCCAAATACAAAAGATTACAACTTCTTCTCAGCACCTCATGAAACTTTTTCCAAAATTGACGATATAATAGGTCACAAAGCAAGACTCAATAGATTAAAAAAAACCTTTAAATAACTCCTTGTATCCTAGCAGACAACAATAGACTAAAAGCTAGACTTCAACAACAAAACAAAAGAAAGCTTACAGAAATTGAACAAATTCCTATTCAGTGATCTTTGGGTCAGGGAAGAAATTACAAAAAAAAAAAAAAAAAGAAAAAAGAAAAAAGAAAAGAAAAAGAAAGAAATTAAAGTCTTTCTAGAATTCAATGAAAACAAAGGAAAAACATACCCAAAATTATGGTGCAAAATAAAAGCAGTGCTATGAGCAAAGCTCAAGCACTAAGAGCCTTCATAAAGGAATTGGAGAGTTCTCATATTAACAGTTAAAAAGTACACATGAAATCTCTAGATTAAAATAGCTTCCAAAAGATCCAGGAGAATTAGATGGCAGGACATAGTCAAACTCAGTGCTAAAGTCAATCAATTAGAAACAAAGAGACTAATACAAAGGATCAACAAAACAAAATAACTGTTTCTTTGAGAAAATGAAGAAGATAGACAAACCCTTAACCAAAGTAACTAAAAGGCAGCTAAATAGTACCTAAATTATCAAAGTCAGAAATGAAAAAGGATATATAACAACAGGTACTGAGGAAATTCAAAGAATCATTAGGCCTTACTTCAAAATTGAAAAATCTAAATGAAAGGAATGATTTTCAAGACAAATACCACTTACCAAAGCTAAATCATGACCAGATAAACTGTATAGTCCTTTAACACACACAGAATTAGAAGCAGTCATTAAAAGACTCTCAACCAAAAAACAAAACAAGACAAAAACAAAAACAAACAAACAAACACCACCTGGGACAGATGGTTTTAGTGCAAAATTCTAGCAGACTTTCAAAGAAAAGTAATGTCAATACTCCTCAAAAAATTCCCCAAAATAGAAACAGAAGGTACATTGCCAATCTCATGCTAAGCTATATTCACCCTGATACCCAAACCACTCAACAAAGAGAATTTCAAACCAATTTTCCTTACTAATATTGATTCAAAAATACTCACAAACCAAAACCATGAATACATCAAAGACATAATTCCTCAATAGGCTTCATCCCAGGGATGGTTCAATATATAAAAAATCCATCAATGCAATTCACAATATAAAAAAAATGGGAGGAAATAAAAAACATGATCATCTCATTAGATGTCAAAAAAATGTTTGACAAAATCCAACACTACCTCATGTTAAAATTTTTGGAGAAATCAGAATACAAGGTGCATACATTAAGAATAGTTCACATCTAGTTGAGTTGTTGGTCAAAGAAACTCCATGGAAACATCCAAAAAACTTAGGTAACTGGCAAGCATATTAGTTGCTCTCCACAAACTGCTGGTAAGGCCCTATTGCTAAGGACAGCACCTATATATCTCATTGAACATGGAAATCTGAGTTGGTGCCTACCTAGAGCTTTCACACTCACTGACTAATGTTCATGGTACTGGATGATACTCTGCACCCTATCAAAGGAAAAAGTAAGTAACTCAGGAACAAAACATTGACCTACAATTGTGATCTGCCTGCACCATGTATATATATTTACTGATGCCATGCAATAGTGGCACAAAACTTGTGGACTTTTGCCTGATTGGATTTAAGGTCCACTCCATGAGAGGGAACCCGTTTTCCAACATTAATTATGTGGCCAAGAACCAACACTTAGATAGGTCATGGATCTAGGAGAAAACTAAATGCTATTGTACTAAAGCAGTTGTTTTCATCCTTCCTAATGCTGTGACCCGTTAATACAATTACTCATGTTAGGGTGATTCCCAGGCATACAATTATTTTTGCTGCTATTTCATAACTATAATTTTGTTGCTGTTATGAGTTATAATGTAAATATCTGTGTTTTCTTATGGTTTTATGTGACACCTCTGAAAAGGTTGTCTGAGCCCCACAAAGGGCATGCAACCCACAGGTTGAGAACCACTAAGGTAAAGGTATAAAGAAATAAAATAACTCCTACGAGCATTTTGCTATATCTGCAAATTAATGTCTTGCTGAGCCATCATCAGAGAAGCTTCCTCCTGCTTGTGTTCCCAATAAATTGGAAACAAATACAAAGACTCACAACTGGACACTATGCAGAGTGGAAGACCTCGGAAAATTTACTCTTTAATAGGCCTTCATCAACCCTCTCCCATGAGGGTTCAGGGAGCTCTGCAGCAGAGGAAGTAGAAATATTGTAAGAGCCAGATGGGTTGGAAGACACCAAGAAAACAGTGCTTTGCAGACACAACAGGACTGACACAAATATGAACTCACAGACAACAGGACATGATGCATAGGATCTGCATATGTTTAAGCCAGATGTGCCCCAGGTTTGAGAGGGAAAGCGGACATGAGCACCCATCCATAATACAGAAGCTATCTCTGTGTATCTTTTTGCAAGGGAAAATTACTTTTATCCTATGGGGTTTTACTGGTTATACAAACCACACTTAAGAGCAAGTCCCATTCTCAGCATTAGATAGTGAACAAAACAAATCCAGTGGTATTTTTGGAGAATTTTTTTCATAATACTTTGAGTATTATTCACCTTACTTGTCTTTTGCTTACTTATATGGGTGCCCATGTGTCTCTTTGTATGTATGTGGTTCTTGTGCTTTTTGTTTGTTTTGTTTTATTCTTGTGTGTTTTTATTTGTTGTTTTATTGTTTTATTTGAGGGGGAGAGCTGAAAAGTTGGAAGGGTAGGGAGGTGAGGATTCTAGGATATTATGAGAAGGGAAACTCTGAGACAGGAAACTGATTAGTATACATTATATAAAAATTATTTTCAATTAAAGTGAGTGTCAAAGAAATGTCAATTAAAGCCTCAGGGAACTATTACTTCATGGCTGTTAAATGACTTTTGTCAGAAAATAAACTGAAATATATAACCAGTGTTGTCAAGGAAATGGGAAGAAGTGAACCAATGTTGATATACTTACTGCTAAAGGTAATGTAAATGTATATAGTCATTATAAAAAACAGTGCGGGGGAGGGTATAGGGGACTTTGGGGATAGCATTTGAAATGTAAATGAAGTAAATACCTAATAAAATTGAAAGGAAAAAAAAAGTGGGTGGGTTAAATGGAAACCAAATAAAATTATAGTATAATTGATAGATTATCAGGATAGTATAGAAACTCATAAGTAAGTCATAGTTGGAGGTAATAGAACATGGGAATAAAAGGAGAGTAGTGTCGTTTTGAAAGGTTTCATCTTGTCCCTTACTCTTTCTACTTCTTATCTGCCCTGAGGTAAGTTATATTACATCACTACATGATCTTAGCTGTGAGAGTTTGCCTTACCATGCATGGGTCACAAAACAACATGGCTGAATATCCTAAAAATAAAACCATGACTCAAAGGCTTCTTCCCTTAAGTTGTTTGCTCATGCATTTTTGTTATAGCATTGAAAGTTGACTGATATATCAGGCTCCTGTCAGCAAGCTCTTGTTGGCATCTGCAATAGTGTCTTGGTTTGGTGGCTACTTATGGGATGGATCCCCAGGTGGGGCAGTCTCTGGATGGTCTTTCCTTCTGTCTCTGCTCCTTAGTTTTTCTCTGTAACTCCTTCCATGTATATTTTTCCCCCTTCTAAGAAGGATCAAAGTTGACCCTTTGTTCTTCCTTCTTTTTGAGTTTCATGTGTTTCTGCCAGTGCCTGACAATTACAGAAGTGGATGCTCACAGTCATCCATTGGATAGAGCACAGGGTCCCCAATGAAGGAGCTAGAGAAAGGAACCAAGGAGCTGAAGGGGTTTGCAGCCCCATAGGAGGAACAACAATATGAACTAACCAGTACTCCCAGAGCTCCCTTGGACTAAACTACCAATCAAAGAGAACACACAGAGGGACTCGTGGCTTTAGCTGCATATGTAGCAGAGGATATATTATCAGTGGGACTCATGAATCTAGCTGCATACATAGCAGAGGATGGCCTAGTTGCTCATCAATGGCAGGAGAAGCCCTAGGTCCTGTGAAGGTTCTATGCCCCAGTATAGGAGAATGCCAGGGTCAGGAAGCAGGAGTGGGTGGGTTGTTGAGCAGGTGGGGGAGGGGAGAGGAGAATTTTCAGAGGGGAAACTAGGAAAGGGGATAATATTTGAAATGTAAATAAAGAAAATATCTAATGAAAAAGGAATAAAAAAGAAAAGAAAAGTGACTGATACATAATACAACTCAATTTGGGAGAGTTGTTTGCAATTATATACACATATTACATTTCTATAAACATTCATGTTTATTCATAAGGGAACTGAAATTGGTATGCTGAAAATTTTCCATCTCTATATTCATAGCAACATTATTCACAGTATCTGAGTTACAGAAGCAACTGAGGTGTCACCATCAGTTAAATAACAAAGGAAATGTTATAAAAATACATAGTAGAACATTATCTAGTTTTAAAAGGACAGCTGTGTCATTTACAACATGAATAAATCTGAAGACAATATGGTAGGTAACTTTAGCTAGGCACAGAAAAGACAAATGTCATAAGATTTCATTTATATTTCATGTATGATAGTGGTTACTAGAGACTGGGGGAAAGGTGGATAAGAAAAAGAGAGATGCTGATCAGAAGGCATAAAGTTGACTCGGGGTACATAGTTCAATGACAAGACATTTGTCACTAACTGGATCTGAAGTCCTGAATCAATCCCAAGCAACATAAGAAGAATAAAAGTTACAAATTTTCACTCAGAGAGTAGCAATAACCTCTAGCAATCAATTTCACAGAAAGACTACTGGCGCACTGAGTATTTTTCTTAATGGTGAACAAGAAGGTAGATTTAAATCACAATTTTATCGGTTCATATAATGAATGTTGATCATATTCATCTCCTTCTCTCTACCCACCATAATTCATGCCAAATCAGTCTTTCTTTCTTTCTTTCTTT
>NC_034613.1:134974737-134978434 GCF_900095145.1 Mus pahari | reverse complement strand
TTCTTTCTTTCTTTCTTTCTTTCTTTCTTTCTTTCTTTCTTTCTTTCTTTCTCCTTTCCTTTCATTTAACACATAAATCTACTTTGTGTTGGCCAACTACTCTTATGTGTGAGGTCATCTCTGATGTGTGGTTGATATGCCAGAAATCAAACCATTAAAACGAATCAATTCTGATTTTTCCAGTAGTTAGCATATGACAATAACTCCTCAGCTAATGGTGGAACTAAGTACCTGCCTTGTCTCTTTGTGCTTGGATTTTTCTGTGCTTAGATTTTTGTCTGCTTCGAGTTCACAGAGGACTTGCACATACTGTCACAGCTACTGTGTCTACTGTGTATGGAACACATTCATTGTTTTCTTGTAGTCATTCAGTGCCCTCATTCTTAAAATCTTTTTGCTATCTCCCTGTGATGATCCCTAAGTCCTGACAGGATGGGTGTAATAAGAAGACAGTATTTTTTGTTGTTGTATTGTTTTGTTTTTCACAGAAACAATAAGTATGTGGAATCAAGTATTTGTTTAATTGCCCAACTTAATAAAAGTATAAGCACATTTTAGTATATAATGCTGTATCATTCTTTTGTGTGTGTGTAGTTATTGTGAGATTATTACCTTACCCCAATTAGAATGACTTTTATGAGAAAGATAAAAGTACCAAATGCTGGTGAGATAGTGGTAAAAGGAGCCATTATACACCACTAATACCTGGAATTTAGGACAGCCACTATGGAAAACTAGTATGGAAGTCTATCAAAAAATAAAAATATGTTCATTTAGCATTTGTACATCATCTTTTGGGAACTATTCATTTCATTAGCCCATTTATTGATTGGGTTATTTAATTTCTGGTTTTCTTTGAGGTTTACCTCATATCTATTTGAAGTATTGATCTTCTGTCACATATGTTGCTAGCACAAATTTGCTCCTATTCTTCACCTAATTGTTATTCATGCATAGAAACATTAATTTCATGAAATCTCATCTGTGTACTCAGAGCCTTACTTACTGAGGACTGCATTTAGCAGAAAGCACTTCCTCTGCTTTTTCCTCTAACTCTTACAGAATTTCTGGTCTCATAGTAAGGTTTTTGATGCATTTAGTTCTGATTTTTGAACAGTCTGACGAATTCCACATGTGGCATTCAGTTTTCCTAGCAAAGTTTGCTAAATAAACTCTCTTTTCTCTAATATAATTATATTTTTAGAAACACTGATTCAAGCAGCATATTTTCAGCTTCAGATAATGTTTTATCTCATGTATTTATACATTAATGTACATATATTGAGAGACTCGAGTTTTCTTCTCTGATGTTCAATGGAATATTATACAATCATTAAAAATAAAATATTGTGGGACACCAACCAGGCAGCAAAAAACAGCTGGTATGAGGCCCCTAACACATATACAGCAGAGGACTGCTGAGTCTAGACTCAGTCAGAGAAGATACACCTAACTCTCAAGAGACTGGAGACCACGGAGAGTAGGGAGGTCTGGTGGCATGGGGGTGGGGGTGGAGGACATCTTCATGGAGATAGGGAGGGGCAGGAGGGAGGAGGTATGGGATGTGGAACAATCAGAGTGTGGACTGGGAGGGAGATAGAATCTGGACTGCAAAAATAGACTAAATAAAATTAAAATAAAGAAATAAATAAAATATTGTGATAGAGTACATACTGGGTGAACTAAAACAAATGTAGAAATTTACACATGCTATTATTGCATTCATATGTGGACTACATAGTCTCATCTTATAATCAGTGTAAAAATAGTGATTTCCAGAGTCTGTAAAAGGTAAGAAAAAGAAGAAAACTGGAGTTGACCAAACAATTTTTTAAAAGTCACAATTTAATAAAAGTAATTATTTCTGTTCTTGGATTGCTTAGTAGAGTAACTATGGCTCAAAACATTATATTGAGTGTTTGTCAATAGCTAGAATGGTGACTGAGTATTCTGGAAACCAATAAATGGTGATTATATTAGATAATGGATATGTAAAATGTCTCCATGTGATTACATAATATATGCCTATGTTAAAACTTTATACTTGGGCTTGAGCGACGGCTCAGCCATAAGGAGAACTTGTTCTTGCAGAGGACAGCACTCATCTCCCAGCCACGAAATGGTAGCCCACAACTGGCCAAAACTATAGTTTAAAGTGTTTTTTGTTTGTTTGTTTGGTTGGTTGTTTTTTGTTTTTTGTTTGTTTTTTGTTGTTGGTTTTTGTTTTGTCTTGTTTTGGTTTGGTTTGGTTTTTAGAGGCAGTGTTTCTCTGTGTAGCCTTGGCTGTTCTGAAAAACACTCTGTAGACCAGGCTGGCCTTGAAAGCAGAAATCTACCTGCCTCTGCCTCCCAAGTGTTGAGATTAAAGGCATGTGCCACCACTGCCTGGCATAACTCTAGTTCTAGGATGTCTGATGTCCTCTGACCCGTGTGGGGAGCAAGCAGGCACATGATGCTTAGGAATATATTTGTGTGTGTGTGTGTGTGTGTGTGTACGTGCGTGTGTGTGCGTATGTGTGTGTGTGTGTGTGTATAAAATGTTCACATGAAAGGAAATAAAACAAAAATATTATATCCCATATACATATATAATTATTTCAATTAATAATAAAAATATTTTAAAATCAATAAAATTTAGAATATTTTAGTAATAGTAAATAGTTAAATATAATGTAGTGTATTTATGAGATTATAACTTATAAATGAGAGAAAAAGGAAACCAACAACAAATAATATTGTCTAAATATGATTGATAGAACAATTTTCTATTCCCTGCCCTCAATAGCTGAAAATAGACGTATTATGAATTCTAGACCATATCAGGTATATAGCAAGTTCAAAGTTGGCTCAAGTTACTTGAGACCATGTCTCATAAAAAAAATGCTGCTGTTCAGTCTTTATAACATCAATATAAGCTATGAAAATCTTTTAATCTCTAGGGATGAGTCATTTTCCACCTGTCTTAGATTTAAATACTCTTCCAGTAATTCCAATGCCCACACAAGTTTAAGAAACCTCAACTTCCTAGACACATATGTACACAGTTGCACTTGAAAATGTGAAAAACATAATCAACTAAAACAATTTTTAGAAATAATTGTTTGCTCTTGGTAATGGAAGTAGTCTCTCTCTCTCTCTCTCTCTCTCTCTCTCTCTCTCTCTCTCTCTCTCTCTCTCTCTCTCTTTTTACTAAACTTGTATAAATTTTAACTTTTCACCATACATAAACTGGCAACCATCTAAGGCAGTCACTTTACATATTTTAACTGCCATGCTCTAATCATTTCAAAATAAGGCACGTGCTCTGTGTCTCAAATATTTTATATGCAATCTTATTTGCAGAAATAATTTTATTTTTAAAATATATGGGCATTTCAGTCAATTTTACTTGAGTTTATTATAACATTTACATTAATAGTGTGGTAATTACTGATAATATATAGTCATGGCTTGCTGAGATAAATGTACAGTTTATTTTCTTTGTTTTAGAACTACCAGAATTTGAAACATTTGTGTATTAAATTTGACAGATTGGAAAGAAATGTATTGTGCCTCAGATGAAAAATACATTTAAATAAGTAGATTTTATATGATTATTTTCTGGGTGGTTTTCTTTCTTTCTTTCTTTCTTTCTTTCTTTCTTTCTTTCTTTCTTTCTTTCTTTCTTTCTTTCTTTTTTTTTTTTTTTTGAGATAGG
>NC_034613.1:134969752-134974627 GCF_900095145.1 Mus pahari | reverse complement strand
TGTCCTGGAACTCATTCTGTAGACCAGGCTGGCCTCCAACTCAGAAATTCACCTGCCTCTGCCTCCCAAGTGCTGGGATTAAAGGTGTGCACCACCACTGCCTGGCTCCTAAGCATTTTCTTAAAATGAAAACTGCAAATGAACTTCTCTTTTTCCTTTTACATACACAAATTCAAAATTATGGGTTCACTTGTCTAGGAAACACGTGGATACCTAAATATGGGCCATGGGCAGTGCAAATAAAAACATATATTGATGAAGAAAACAGTCCCAGTTACTAAATTTCGTTTTAATATTAATTAAAATATATTAAAGTAATTAGTTGTGAAACACTACTAGTAAAATACAGAGGTTTTGAGAATTTATGTCACAGTGATTTAACTCGGTTTGTAGACTAAGGGAAATCCTTTCTTGTGAATGTTAAGCTTGGAACTGAATATCAGTGAGAATTACTTGAAAGGAAAATTTTGGCATACAAAAAACCATATACCAAAGAGAGAAAAGGGAATATGCAAAGGCTCTAATACACAATGCAACTTAAAAAATAGTGTAATTGTGCTGGGCATGGTGGCACATGCGTTTAATCCCAGCACTTGGGAGGTAGAGGCAGGCAGATTTCTGAGTTCGAGGACAGCCTGGTCTACAGAGTGAGTTCCAGGACAGCCAGGGCTATACGGAGAAACCCTGTCTTGAAAAACCAAATATATATATATATATATATATATATATATATATATATATATATATTTATGCACCATAATAATGGAAGAAATAAAGTAGGAAAGAGAGTGTTTATATATTAGAAGCCACTCAGAAGGCTACGTGCTTTGTCCTAAGTGTAATAGGAACCCATTGAAGAATTAAAATGAAGTTTGAAAGAACATTTTTTTAATTTAATAAACTCATCTTAAATTTATTCCATGAGAATAAATTTGAAAGAAGTGAGATCAAGTTTAGGGGAAAGATGGATGTGGATAGATAAATAGGACACTGATATATTGGTTTAAGAGAAAGATAATGGAATGAAGAAAGATTTTTACTTGTGTTATATGTAGAAATAGCAATAATTCAATAGAAGAAAAACTGTAAGATGAGAGCCAAAATAGTTGCTTCATACTAATGTGGATGGAAGAAAGCTCAGATGACCTCAACCCCACACCAAAATCTAGAGGCAACTGAGGAATGCTGAAACAGAAGAAATAGATAGTGTTTCCTAGGGAGGAGCACACCATTTTTAATCCAAAACCAAATTATCTTCCCTGGAAAATATACATAAAGTAGTATATATAATATATGTATATAATAATAATACTGAGTGAGCAGGTTTAAAAGAAAGTTAAAGAGAAAAATGGCCATGCATTTGAAAGAGAGCAAAGGGGATAGGCACATGGGTGGCTTTGAATGGAAGAAAGACAAGGTGAAATAATGTGATTTTATTATAATCTCAAAAATATAAATATTTAAAAAACATGAATGATATAAAAATAAATAAAATGAAGGAATTTCAAGTTGTATCCATGTTAGTGGATCCTGAATAACTAACTATGCATATATATATATATATGCATAGTAATATAATTTGACAATATAGTTAGAAGTGTTGAAAAAGTCCTTCTATCTCATAAATCAAGAACATTGGAATGAAGAAATAAAAGACTCAAAGCATAGAATTAATTTACCAATGTAGCTTGCATATCTAGACCATCTTCCACAGTCATTGCAGGATGTATTTTTTCTGCTAACAATATATAAAGACCACTTTGAAAATATTATGGATCATAAAAACAAATCAATTTAAATAGAATAATCAGTTTAGGAAATACAAATATGTTCTTGAGATTTATTTTAATTTTTCCTACTGTCAAGTTCCTGCTGATTTCATTTAAACCTAGTAATCACTGATGAGATTGCCTTTAATTTGCTAGAAACATGGATCAAGTACGCTCTACTTCCTTTAGAACACCCCCCTGGACTTTGTGACCCTACACTCTTGAGTTTTTTCCTTATGTCTCCATGGGCTTCATTATCTCTTCATACAATGCCTTCTCTTTCAAGAAAACTTGAAATACTGGTGATTCTCAGATTTTAGTCTTTATTAACTCTCTAAAGGTCAAATTGGAAATCCTGAAACCCTCTAGGAACATAACTGTTGGACAAATGCACTTCTGAAATCTAAAACAGTATATCAACTAGCTATTTGACTCCTTGATTTAGATATCTTTTTTCTGTTCTTATTTTTATTAGACTTTTTCTCCTTTCTTCCTTCTTCCTTCCTTCCTTCCTTCCTTCCTTCCTTCCTTCCTTCCTTCCTTCCTTCCTTCCTTCCTTCCTTCCTCCTTCCCTCCCTCCCTTCCTCCCTCCCTCCCCCTCTCTCTTTCTCTTTCTTTCTTTCCTGTCTTTCTGTCTTTCTTCACTTTACATTCTAATTGTTGCCCCACTCGTCCCAGCTCCTTCTCCCCATCTCCCTTCTCCTCTAAGAGGCTGAAGGTACCCCTAGGTATATCCCCTTCCTGGAGCATCAAGTCTCTGCAGGGCTAAGCACATTCTCTCCCACTGAGGCCAGACAAGGCAGCCTAATTAGGGGAGCATATTCCCCAGATAGGCAATAGCTTTAGAGATAGCTCCCACACCAATTGTTGGGGGGGGGGGGTTCTAACATGGAGACTGAGCTGCTGATCATGTCAGGGGACTGAGTCCAGCCTGTGTATGCTCTTTGTTTGGTCATCTGCTGTATGATGCATTTTAGCTCTGATAGTTTTCTATTTAATTTTTTGTCCAGATGACCCATCTATTGGAGAAAGTGGGGTTTGACGTTAATGTGTGAATTTTATTTAATGGTTTGATATTAATCTGTGTCTTTAAATCCAGTATAACATGCTTGATAAAACTTTGTGCACCAGTGTTTGGTGCATATGACTAGGATAGAAATGTATTCTTGATTGTATTGTATTGTTTGTATTTTTTATGAAATCTGAATGTGTAGACTTTTTTTTATTATTTCTGTTTTTGATGTGACAGAGTAGGTTGGGGCAGAGAACAGTATGTATAGGTCATTTATGCCTAAACAGTGGATATTGCTTAGGTATAATGAAGTCATGAAAGGGGGTGGTGGTAAGCTAGCATGAAGAATGCATCTGATCCAAGCTCAGAGCTTGAGGATAGAAGTAAGGTTTGAGGAGGAGTCATGGAGGAGAGGATCAGGCAAAATCACCAGGATAGACTTTAGAAAAGGGTAAGAGCTGGGTAAGTGAAGAGGTTTGACATGGTGTGGGTGTTGCCTGTATATATATGACAAGCAGAGTAGCTTCTGGTAGAATCATAGAGGGTAGATGCATTATAAGCAGAGCTGGCCAGACTAGACTAAGACACTTAGATGTATGACCCCAAATCAATGTGGGTTTTAGAGAGGATGCATGGAGATAGAGGAGAGGTATTCTCTAGACCCCAGATAGAGATCTGAAATTTTTCCTTCATGGCCATATTTAAATAAAGAAACTTAGATATAGGGTTTAGCTCTGTGTCACATAAGAGAATATGTTTTTTTAAATAGTTAAGGATTCTCTGCTCTATAGAACAATGTGAACTGATGTTTTAGTTACATACTAAATAGAACTCATACTCCCTCATGGGAAGAATGCAAAGTGCTAGAACACATTGGAAAATAATTTGGAAATATGTGTATCAGTTAAATAATAATTACAACATAATTTTTAAGAATACAAAGTAAATAAAGTTGAAAGCAAAATAAATTTTAATCATTCACATAATAAGAAATTAGTTATATAGCAGTAAATATGTCTGTCAACATAGATAATCCATAGAGTTACAGTATTGAGCCAAGAAAGAAGTAAAGGTGCCACAAAAATTGTACCACTTTCATAATGCAGAAAAATAAAAGAAATTTAAGTCTTATATAAAAAGAAATATGTCCTCTGGGGAAACACATACATGACACTGGAAAAAAATCCCTTTTAGTCCTACTTAACAATCTTGGTGCAAATAGTGTAATATAATGGCACTTTAAATATTATCCCTTCTAGCTTATATTTAGGGGTAGATAAAGGCCAAAGAAGCTATTTTTCACTATATTCAATCATAGGGAAGGTTCTTATAAGTGTGAATGAGGATGGCAAAGAAGAAATTTGAACTTCTAGAGAAAGAAAGGAGAACTAATGGAACTATGGTTCTGAATGGGAAGAAGGGAAATACTTCTCAATATAAACTACCATTCACAACAGAAAGAAAAGCCTCTTACTCTTAATGAGAAAAAAATGAGCTACAGATACTGCTTTTAGCCAAAGTGACTTAACTTCTTAAACTAAGCAATTGGTTCTTTGAAAAATACAAGAAACTTCAGGGGAAATGCTTTAGTATCACTTAGGCCTAATTGACTAAGTTGAGTTTTACTGCCAGATGTAAAAGCTAAACTTGTTCTTTGACTTCATATATAGACTCACTTATGCACCGAAGTTCCCTAACTACTATATACTTCAATTTGTCAATTCTTTAAAGACTCTTTGCATCTTTCCTTGTCTTAGCCCTCTGTTCTATAAATAACAGAGTCAGAAAAATTCTACTTATTCTCACTGAGACTAGCTAAAAACACACTCCTTGTCCAATTTGAATTTTGGAAAATGGTACTGATTTGTTTGTTCTACCTGCTTTACCTACTACAAAAGCCTACACTATTAGCTTTCAATACACATTTTGTAACATTTACATTTAAAAATCTATAAAAAAACATTTATAGTAAAATAACTCCAATAGAAATATTTTCAAGTTGTATCCAAATTTTCCAGCTTGTTTCTTCGGACCATTTACTTGGAAAATTGTTTTCCAGCCTTTCACTTTGAGGAAGTGTCTATCCTTTTCCCC
>NC_034613.1:134942963-134969056 GCF_900095145.1 Mus pahari | reverse complement strand
AAGATGTGCACCACCATTGCCCAACAGAAAGTCAGTTTTGAAGCAAAAGCTTCATCTTGTGTCTGATCTCTCTCTCTCTCTCTCTCTCTCTCTCTCTCTCTCTCTGTCTGTCTCTCTGTCTCTGTCTCTCTCTGTCTCTCTCTCTCATCTCTCTCTTATCCCTCTCTCATCTCTCTCATCTCTATCTCTTTATCTCTGCCTATATCTTTATCTCTCTTTAAAGCTTTCTAACAGTGCTGCTGGCAGCTTCTGTCCACTGGTTGGGTGCAAATATCTGCATTGTACTCTTTTAGCTGCTTGTTTGGCCTTTTGGAGAGCAGTCATGCTAAGTCCTTGTTTATAAGCACACCACAGTATCAGAAATAGTGTCAAGCCCTGGGGCCTCCCCTTGAGTTGGATCCCAATTTGGGCCTGTCACTGGACCTCCTTGTCTTCAGGTTTTTCTCCATTTTTGTCCCCAGTTCTTTCAGATAGGAACAATTCTGGGTCAGTTTTTAACTGTAGGATGGCAACCACATCTCTCCACTTGATGCCCTGTCTTTCTCTTAGAGGTGAACTCAACAAGTTTCCCCTCCCAACTGTGGAACACTTCATTCAAGTTCCCTCTCTTTGAGTCCTGAGAGTCTCTCACCTCCTGGGTCTCTGGTACTTTCTAGAAGGTCCCCAACTTCCTACCTCCCAAGGTTACTTGTTTTGTTCTTTCTGCTGGTCCTCAGGACTTCATTCCTGTCCCCTTCCACCACCACCCAATACCTGATCATGTTCTCCTCTTCCCCTTCCTGTCCCCTTACCTACCCATGTCCCTCCCTCCCTCTCTACCTCCTGTGATTGCTTTCTTCTCCCTCCCAAGTGGTATTGAGGCATCCTCACTTGGGCCCTTCAGTTTGTTAACCTTCTTGAGTTCTGTGGATTATGTCCTAGGTATCTTGTACTTTTTTGGGTAGCATCCACTTATTAGTGAGTACATACCAAACATATCACACCTTTTGGGTCTGAGTTACCTCACTCAGGGTGATATTTTCTAGTACCATCCATTTGCCTGCAAATCTCAGAATGTCCTTCCTTGATCTTAATAGCTGAATAGTATCCCATTGTATAAATGAACCACATTTTCTGTATTCATCCTTCTGTTGTGGGACATTTGGGTTGGTTCTAGCTTCTGACTATCACAAATAAGTCTTCTATGAACATAGTGGAACATGTGCTTTTGTGTCATGGTGGGGCATCTTTTGGGTATATTCCCAAGAGTGGTATAGCTAGGTCTTCAGGTAGAACTATTTCCAATTTTCTGTGGAACCTCCAGATTGATTTCCAGAGTTGTTGTACCAGTTTTCAATCCCACAAGCAGTGGAGGAGTGTTCCTCTTTCTTCACATCCTTTTCAATATGTGTTGTTACCTGACGTTTTGATCTTAGTCATTCTGAGACACCACAACCTGAAGGCATCCCAGGTTTTCGCTACATGAAGGGCAACTGTGAAGCAACCCTCCAGAAGGCCCACAACCCTTGGCAAGCCCGAAGAGCATAGTGGACTCAGGACCCATCACCCCTCAAAACCCTCGCCCCTTGAATTCCACTTTCCTTCTGGCTGGTGCCTTCTGCCAGGGCAGATCACCAGCTTGTCTGTGCCCATCCAGACCCCACAGCCTGAAGGTATCCTAGGAGTTTGCTGCAAGCAGAGTAACTGATACGACAGATTGAAGGCCTCCCAGGGGCTCCAATGCACACAGGGCAACAGACCCCACAGTTTGAAGGCCTCCCAGGATAACAGCTACACACAAGGTGTACTGGATATCTTTGTGTCAACTTGACACAGCTGGAGTTATCACAGAGAAAGGAACTTCAGTTTGGGAAGTGCCTCCATGAGATCCAGCTGTAAGGCATTTTCTCAATTAGTGATCAAGGGGGGAGGGCCCCTTGTGGGTGGTGCCATCTCTGGGCTGGTAGTCTTGGGTTCTATAAGAGAGTGGACTGAGCAAGCCAGTGGAGGCAAGCCAGTAAAGAACATCCCTCCATGGCTTCTGTATCAGCTCCTGCTCCCTGACCCGCTTGAGTTCCAGTCCTGCATCCTTTGGTGATGAACAGCAGTTTGGAAATGTAAGCCAAATAAACCCTTTCCTCCCCAACTTGCTTCTTGGTCATGATGTTGTACAGGAATAGAAACCCTGACTAAGACACAAGGTAACAGCTTGACTGCTTCTCTGAAGACCCAACAGTCCAAAGGCCTCCTAGGAGATCTGCTGCAGCCAGAGCAACAGATCAGCAACTTCTCTGCCCCGCTGAAGACCCCACAGTCTGAGGACTTCCCAGAAGACCTCCCAGAAGAGCCACTACAGTCAGAACAATAGGCCACCAGTGTACATGACCCTCTGAAAACTCCCCAGTCTGAAGGCCTCACAGGAGGTGTGCTACAGTCAGGACCACAAGGCTGCCAGAAGACCTGAAGCAACACAGAGACACAAAAGACAGATACCCAGACCAACAAACACCACAGATAACCAAATGGCAAGAGGCAAGCAAAAACCATAAGCAACAGAAGCCAATATATTTTAGCATCATAAGAACCCAGTTCTCCTACCACAGTAAGCCCTGGATATACCAACACACCTGAAAATCAGGAAGCTGATGTAAATTCCTTTCTCATGAAGATAATAGAGTTCTTTAATGAGAAAATAAATGATTCACTGAAAGAAATACTGGAAAACATGGGTAAACAACTAGAAGCCCTCAGAGAGGAAACAAATAAATCCCTTAAAGAAATACAGGAAACCACAATCAAACAGGTGACAGAATTGAACAAAGTGGTCCAAGACATAAAAGTGTAAGTGGAAACTATAAAGAAAACACAAATGGAGGCAACTACTGAAATGGAAAAACCTAGAAATTAATCTCTTATTTATGGTGAATAGGTCTCTTAATATATTTTTATTTCTACTCCCAACATTTTGTTAAAGATTTGTATCTATATTAGTAAGAGATGTTAGTTTGTAAGAGGGTTTTTGTTTTGGAGTTGGGTCGGGTTTTGGTGTCAGCAAAACCATTTTATAAACATAAATTAAAAAGTTGAAAGGTTCCCTCCTTTGAAATTTTCTGAATATGACTACATAGTATTACTATTCATAATTATTTGAATATCAGAACTCCCCATAGACACCATCTGATTCTGGCATTTTTATTGTGGTAAGTTGTTTTGTTAGGAATTTACTTTCCATTTGACTTATATGATGCTAGTCAATTTACCAATTTCACATTGGGTGAATTACAGTTAAGGTTTTTTTTTTTTTTTTTTTTTTTTTTTTTTTTTTTTTTGCAGATGAGGGAGGTCTTTTTTTGTAACTTGTCAAGTTTATACATGAACACTTAGTTCTAGTGTCTCTTCATTCACATTTGATGTCTGCAGAGTGCATACATCAACCACTGTCATTCCTGATATGGATAATTACAATTGCCCCATTTTTCCTCTTTATTTTTGCTTAAAGTGCCAATTCAATTTGTCTCTATAACAAAGAGATTTGAGTTTCATTTATTTTTCTCTTATTATTCTCCTTTTTTAAACTACATTGTTTTCTCCTTTCTAATCTTTTCACTTTTGAGAACCCCCTGTGCTGGCATGAGGCCTGCCCTAAACATCCAGAATAATTTCCAAATTTCAAACTTCTACTTTGCTAATCTTAGCAAACTCCCTATTAACCTGTTACTATTAACAGGTTCACCCAGCATGTTAGAAAATGAATCTTTTTTGTGAACTCACTAGTATGTCTAGCATATTCTACACACTGAATGTGATAACTACCTGCCCATACTAATTATAAAATATATCCACTCTATTCCAAGACACCAAAGTCTGAACCCATTATGACAAACCTCAAGTCAAAAGGCATTTATCTATCTATCTATCTATCTATCTATCTATCTATCTATCTATCTATCTATTTATTTATATTATTTTCTTTATTTATATTTCAAATGCTATCCCGAAAGTTCCCTATACCCTCCCCCTGCCCCTGCTCCCCTACCCACCCACTCCCACTTCTTGGTCCTGGTTTTCCCTTGTACTGGGTCATATAAAGTTTGCAAGACCAAGGGGCCTCTCTTCCCAATGATGGCCAATTAGGCCATCTTCTGCTACATATGCTGGGGATCCATCCCATCATCAGCCACCAAACCCAGATACTAATGCACATGCCAGCAAGATTCTGCTAAAGGGACCCTGATATAGCGGCCTCTTGTGAGGCTATGCCAGTGCCTGGCAAACACAGAAGTGAATGGATGCTCACAGTCAGCTATTGGATGGAACACAGGGCCCCCAGTGGAGGAACTAGAGAAAGTACCCAAGGAACTAAAGAGGGATGCAACCCTGTAGGTGGAACAACAATATGAACTAACCAGTACCCCCTGAGCTCATGTCTCTAGCTGCATATGTAGCAAAAGGCTTTTCTAATGTTTGTCTGCTTACAAGTCCTAAATTTCATCATCTACATCACTTGTGAGTGAGGTTGTAAGGTAATGTATTTTCATCTACATTATTTTGTGTTGCCAGCTTCATCAGCTCCAATTTTGATATTTACGAGACAAGAATAATACCAAAAAAACTCATCATAATGCCATGCCTGAGATTCCCAGAACATCATCTTTGTTTATTGTTTTGGAGTCTTTTTACATTTGTTTCAAATACAATGCCTAGGGACTTTAGCTAACTTTACTGAGAGAAAAACAGAAAAGCAGAAGATCAACTCCACATTCTGGGAATTTAAGTCCCAGAAATCCTCTTTATGAAAACTAGTTAAGATTTTTTTTAATGAGTGTCTATTCTTGTAACTTTGCTGTCAAATTCTATGAAGGAATAGTTTCCCCAACAGAGTCTCAGCTTGTACTTCTAGTAACCGATATCTAACCATGTCTTAAAATTTTTCCTCTTAAGATAAAAACGTACCCCATCTTACTGTAAATGCACTTTGGGCACTTGGGATGAAGATCAGCTTTAATTCACCTAGATCTTTAATTTAAAGTAATGTGGTAAATGGAGAGCAAATGAATTCCTCAGAAAATCATGGTGCCTTTCACATTTATCTGAAACTTATCTTGTAAATCAGTTTAAATATAATCATGACAAATGTTAACTAGCACTTTCTTTTTAAATGTTTTTAATCAATTAAGAAAACAATAAGTGTAAAATCATTGCTGCCTCAGTTTAAACTGAAATATCCTTATTTATTTATTTATTTGTTTGTTTATTTATTTATTTATTTATTTATTTATTTGGTTTTTTGAGACAAGGTTTCCCTGTATAGCCATGGCTGTCCTGGAACTCACTTTGTAGACCAGGCTGGCCTCAAACTCAGAAATCCACCTGCCTCTGCCTCCAAAGTGCTGGGATTAAAGGCACGTTCCACCACTCTGAAATATCCTTTTGATACTTAAGTTGTATATATAAGTTTGATGAATAACTTTCGGTTGGGCTTACATTCCAAGAACACATGTTCAAGTCACAAAATTTAACCAATTAGAGTATATAATGCACAAATTATTTTTTCTTATTCTTTAAAGATCATATGTGTAAATATTTTGAGAATATATTAAGACACAGTCATTATTCTATTGTCCTTACAAAAGCACAAGGAAATTTTATCACAAAACTTGACATATACACAAATATGTATTGAATATTTTATTTTAAGATTTTTAAAATTTGATACTAGTTTTAAATTATATACACAGTAAGATAATGAATCTCTAACTATGCCTCAGTAGATTATAATTTTTCTCCTATACTTTCTCTATATTATCTCTCTATTCATTCAAAATGTAAGTAAATATACATTGCAAAATTATTAGCAATCTTTATGTGCTATTCTTAGATTAAATCTTATATTTACAAATTATATAATATATATTATATTTATACTGTAGCTCATAATAATATAGCACTTAGTATTAGTTTTGCTGTTACTGGCTTTAATAATTTGGCAGAAAGAGGATACTTCATATTTTATATTCTAAAAATTCACCCACTTAGTAGCACTGTCATCATATCCCGAGCATTAATCACTCACTAATGAACTATTGGTATCTGAAATATTGTTGACCCAACAAGTTTTTCAAACTGCATCATTAGCATTCTTCATATGTCCTATCTCCCATAATCCAAACCATTTTCCAAATTTCTTCAGCACCCAGTAGTTTTTCAATTTTTAGTTTTATATGGAAAGGGTCCTTATAAGAAAACACATATATTTTTGATGTTTCTTCATAATTTTTATGGATTATTTTACCAATTGTTTTTCTATAACAAGTGTATTTATATATATATATATACACATATATATAACATATATAATTAATATATTAATAGCATAATATTCTTTGCAATATGTGCATAATATGGAATGATTAAATGAAGTCAAATAATATATGTATTACCTCACATATGTAACAGTTATTTGTTGTGCAAATCTTCACTATTTTCTACAATTTTATTGTTTTCCATTTTGATGTATTATAATATAGTCAATCATTTCTGGTGAATTGGCATTTGCATATTTCCAAAGTCTCACAATTGCAAACAACATCACAATAATAAATGCAGAATCAATTCATTTTATCAATGCTATAAATATAAAAGTTTAACATTAGTTTATAAGTCTAAAGCAATTAGAAATCAATATTGTATTAATATTGTTTGAATTTTAAGAATTCCAAATCTTATTAAATCACTACCAATAACCCACCTGTGAACATATATCAATTCCCAATCAGTAAGAGTAAGTTGTTTTGAGAATAAAACAATCATCTTTATTATTAATAAGTTCGATAGTGTAGAAGATAGTACCAACAGAGGGTTTTGGTATGCTAAATCCCTCAGCCCAATGTTGTAAGTGTTTTCTTTACTTTTCACATCTTCTGTGAATATCTAAGAATTTACTCAGCAGTTCAGCAGAGTAAATAGGAACTGTGGCCTTCCAGTGGATACAGTCTTAACCAAACAAGGGTGTTGATAGATCAATGCTGCATTCAAAGAGACAGTTCTAAATATAATATAAATGGTTTCTCAGCAGGATTAACTCTAGTAGACTACATTAGTCATTAATTTAACAAGACATTGTTGATTTTCCTGTACGTTTTGTCATTACCAGTCTCTAATTCCTGCTTCCTAAGTTTATGTTCTAAATAAACTGCTTACTACCTGTACACAAACTATTCTCTCATACTGCTCTAAGATAAAAAAAAAAATACTACACACACACACATATGTATATATGCAAATATGTAAAAATCTAAATGTGTAAATATGTAAATATACATATGCAAATATGCATATGCATATGTATATGTATATATATATATATATATATATATATGTGTGTGTGTGTGTGTGTGTGTGTGTGTATCAACAACTATAAAAGAGGTACAAATATTAGCATGATTTACCTAATCAAGGTGCATAAATGTCAGTGCCCATTATGTAGACTCCCATAATTCTAAAACCTGTGGCAGTGATAAGAACACAATGTGTTCAGTGTGCCAGCTACCTCATAAAAGAGGTTACTGAGCTACTCCTGTACAGGTCCTCATCTGGGCTCTTCAAGCTGATATCTCATCATACCTCTGTGGACAAGTGTTACTTGTGGGAAAGGAGGTCAGTCATGTTAACAAATATCATTTTAGCAAAACATTTGAACACAGGAGCTATAATGTTTCTACTTAGTAAGCTGCAATCTATGTTTAAAGAAGAAATCCTCTAACATATATAAGACATCAATGAACATGATTGGTTCTGCCTTTAAGAAGCTAAATGAAGAGGTACAATTAAGCTTCTAAGGGAAAAAACTTTCTTGTAGGAGTATATATGAATTTTTCATACCATAAAACATATCTATAAAATTACTACACTGGTCAAGGAGCAGAAAAGTAAAACCTCCCTTTCCCAGGTAGTACTCCTACTATGGTAATTTGAAAAAGAATAATTTTCATAGGGTCTTATAGTTGAATGCTTAGTAATTATGGAGTAGCACTATCTGAGAAAGATAAGAAGGATTAGGAGGTATGGTTTTATAAAAATAGGTGCGGCCTTTTTGAAAGAAGTGTGTCACTGGGTCCACACTAGGCCTTGAATCACTCTCTCTCTGCCTATGAATTAGGATGTAGGTTATAGTTACTGCTGCAGCACTATGATTACCACCATGCTTCCACTATGTATCTACCATGACAATAATGGACACTCTGAAATTGTATGCTAACCCATAATTATATGCTTTCTTTTTTAAAAGTGTGGGGATAGCATTTGAAACGTAAATGAAGAAAATATCTAATAAAATGCATTAAAAAGAGCTAGGAAGTGGAAGGTGAAATCTAATCATATTTGAATAATCAATATCATTTATATATTTCCCATGAGTATATATATACCTTTTCTCTTTACACATAAAAAAACAAAAAAAATATGTATATATAGAAAAATGAATAAAATCTATTCTCCCCCCAAAAGAATGTCATTTGAGGTCTCTAAGCATGAATTGTTTTTTCATTGTTATATTGTTACATTGTATATATTGTAATATTGTATATTTTTATATTGTATATATTGTTATATCATGTCACCTGCTTTTATCAGAACTTCATATTAACAGGCAAATATATGTATTCATTTGTAGTTGGCCTTTTTAGTGTGATTAACACAATGTCTCTCTCACCCAGACTCTCCTTGGCATTTTATTACTGAATATCTTGTCCCTAAAATAGGGATATTCTCAGGTGCAGGAAATATTTCCAAACAGATTTTCAAAACTAAATTTTATTACTACTAGTAATATCCTAAGTATAGTTGATCTGCATTGTTTTTGTTATCACATACTATTCTCTCCTTCTACCATATGAGTCCCAAAGATTGAGCTCAAGTTATCAGGTTTGGTAGAACGTTTACCTGATGAGCCAACTCAGAAAACAGGAAACTGGTAGGAGGCTGGAATCAAGATGCATTATTTCCCATATAGGCATACAAATGCCTACTGAAAGGACATTGCTCTTAGTCTTCTTTTTCTTCTAAATATTGCTGAGAAATAACTGCTGTGCTTTAAATATCTTATCCTGATGTTTCTAACTCAGGAAGCCAATGAAAATAGAAGAATATGAATTTTAAATATGGGGATACCTTACAATTGGCTTTGAGAAACATTCTAGATCTGGTAGTATCAAATAGCTATTTCTTCTCAATTGAAGCATTCCTACTTGGAGAGAAATAGAGGCTCATAAGTTTCAGAAACCTCATAAAATTTTCAAGATTCATAAGGCCCTTTCTACAAAATTAAAAGTAGTAATCAACCATTGGGGTAAGAGAGAAACTTCAGTTTCACCCAGTTAAATGGGCCTCTCCAATGACAAAGCTTTTGTGAGTCTTTCGTGTTGGTGAGTGCTTTTAGATAATATAGGTTTTTTTTTCAGGTTATTGGTAGCTAAAGCTATTTAATCAATATTTAATGAACACTGAGCGAGCATCTAGATCCAAACCTTTATAGCAACATAGACTTTGCTTCTCATTCTTCAGGTTTTATATGACATTCAGAGAAAGCCCGCTACAAGGGACCTGTAAGACAATGCAGAGAGTAGTACTCACAACTAGTGGTGTATTTCATACACATCGGATGACACATCATTAATGCTAATTAGACACAAGCATCTTTACCTGGTTTACCATCTACATATCTTCTAAACCAATTAAACAATGGACCAACATATATTGATTCAGGAAGCCAGCTAATGATGACCATGAGCAGATTCTGGGTCACAACCTTTTAAAGTTTTACTTCCTTTATCAGTACTCCTGATTTTTATAAACAATGAAAGTCTTCGATTTCATTCCTGCCCATATTTCCTGGTAAATCTGAATATAGTATCCCATAGTGACCCAGACCTTCTTAAGTAGTTCATTAGGGCCAAGCCTCAGGCCTCCCATACCCCCAAACCCAGTAATTTTGTAAATGACTCCATCAATGTTACTGTAGTCAATACCAATAATCTTATTGATCCTACAATCTATACTTGGAAGGACTCAGGTCCATTGTAAAACAATTTTTGGAGTAAACCAAGGCTTGTTCCCATCCCTCAACATAAGCCACATGGAAATATGAGAAATATATTTCAGTTATATAGGAAAATAACTGTCTTTCAGTGGGATCAAGCCACAACAGATTTTCAGATTTTGAGACAGCATACAACATTTACTAGAGATTACATTTGGAATGAATGTTTGTAGAAGGAAAGGAAGCAATGAGTAGGGAGAAGTTGGATTCAAAAACAGCCTCATGGGGAGCTTTAGCTTACCTTACTAGAAACTGTGGAGGAAGACATGATCTTACAAGTAACACAAGGAGGCTAGGTTCCATATTGTCTTATCATGAGTGAGGTACAGCTTTTATCAAGCTAGCACTCACAGGAATTGAGAGGATCTATTTCTTTTTCTGACAGGTGGAGCAGTCTCCTGATAGCGTTTCCTTCAGTCTCTGTTCCACACTTTGTCTCTGTATTGTTAGTCTTTGTCCTGTGAGTATTTTGTGTCTACTTCTAAGGAGGACTGTAGCATCCTCTTTCTGGTCTTCCTTCTTCTTGAGCATCATATGTTCTGTGAATTGTATTTTGGGTGTTCTGAGCTTTTGGGCTAATATCCACTTAGCAGTGAGTGCATACCATGTATGTTCTTTTGTGACTGGGTTACCTCACTCAGGATGATATTTTCTAATTCTATCCATTTGCTGAAGAATTTCATGAAGTCATTGTTTTTAAGAGCTGAGGAGTACTCCATTGTGTAAATGTACAACATTTTCTGTATCCATTCCTCTGTTGAAGGACATCTGGACTGCTTCCAGCTTCTGGCTATTATGAATGAGGATGTTATAAACATAGTGGAACATGTGTCCTTGTTACATGTTGGAGCATCTTTTGGGTATATGCCCAGGAGTGGTATAGCTGGATCTTCCGGTAGTACTATGTCCAATTTTCTGAGGAACCGCCAACCTGATTTCCAGAGTGGTTGTACAAGCTTGCAATCCCACCAGCAATGGAGGAGTGTTCCTCTTTCTCCACATCCTTGCCAGCATCTGCTGTCATCTGAGTTTTTGATCTTAGCCATTCTGACTGGTGTGAGGTGGAATCTCAGGGTTGTTTTGATTTGTATTTCCTGATGACTAATAATGTTGAACAGTTCTTCAGGTGCTTCTCAGTCATTCAATATTCCTCAGTTGAGAAATATTTATTTAGCTCTGTACCCCATTTTAATAGGGTTGTTTGGTTCTCTGTTGAGTTCTTTGCATATATTGCATATTAGCCGTCTATCAGATGGAGGAATGGAAATTATCTTCTACCAATCTGTTGGTTGCCATTTTTTCCTACTGAGTATCTTTGCCTTGAAGAATTTTTGCAATTTAATGGGGTCCCATTTGTCAATTCTTGATTTTAGAGCATAAGCTATGTTCTATTCAGGAAAATTTCCCCTGTGCCCATGTACTCAAGGCTCTTCCCTACTTTCTCTTCTATTCGTTTTAGTGTATCTGGTTTTATGTGGAGGCCCTTGATTCACTTGGATTTGAGTTTTGTACAATGAGATAAGAATGGATCAATTTGTATTCTTCTACTTTTTGATCTCCAATTGAGCTAGCAACATTTGTTCAAAATGATGTTTATTTTCCACTGGATGGTTTTTGCTCCTTTGACAAATATCAAGTGACCAAATATGTGTGGTTTCAGTTCTGGGTCCTCAGTTATATTCTATTGATCTTCCTGCCTGTCTCTGTAACAATACTATGTATTTTTAATCACTATTTCTCTCTAATACAGCTTGTGGTCAGGGATAGTGATTCCGCCAGAAGTTCTTTTATTGTTGAGGATAGTTTTCACTATTCTGGGTGTTTTAGAATTCTAAATGAATTTGAGAATTGCTCTTCCTAACTCTATGAAGAACTGAGTTAGTATTTTGATGGGGATTTCATAGAATCTGTAGATTGCTTTTAACAAGATGGCCAGTTTTACTATATTAACCATGCCAATCCATGAGCATAGGAGATCTTTCAGTCTTCTAAGATCTTCAAATTCTTTCTTCAGAGACTTGAAGTTCTTATCATACAGATCTTTCACTTCCTTAGTTAGAGTCACACCAAGGTGTTTTATATTATTTGTGACTATTTTGAGGGGTGTTGTTTCCCTAATTTCTTTCACAGTCTGTTTATCCTTTGTGTAAAGAAAGGTCACTGATTTTTGTGAGTTAATTTTATATCCAGCTACTGCACTGAAGCTGTTTATCAGGTTTAGGAGTTTTCTGCTGGAAAATTTGGGGTCACTTAAGTAAAATATCATATCATCTGCAAATAGTGATATTTTGACTTCTTCCTTTCCAATTTGTATCTATTTGACATCTTTTTGTTGTCTAATTGGTCTAATTGAATTGATAGTGAGAGAGTTTTCAGCCTTGTCTCGTCTCTGATTTTAGTGTGATTGCTTCAAGTTTCTCTCCATTTAGCTTGATGTTGACTACTGGTTTGCTGTATATTGCTTTTAATATGTTGAGATATGGGCATTGAATTCCCGATCTTTCCAAGACTTTTGACATGAACAGATGTTTAATTTCGTCAAATGCATTTCCAGCAAATAATGAGATAATCATGTGGGTTTTTTTTCTTTGAGTTTGTTTGTGTAGTGGATTATTTTGATGGATTTCTGTATATTGAAACATCTACATATTCCAGGGATGAAGCCTACTTGATCATGGTGAATGATCATCTTGTTGTTTTCTTGAATTCGGTTTGCAATAATTTTATTGAGTAATTTTGCATTGATGTTCATAAGGAAAATTGGTCTGAAGTTCTCTTTCTTTGTTGGGTCTTTGTGTGGTTTAGGTATAAGTGTAATTGTGGCTTCATAGAATGAATTGGGTCATGTTCTTTTTATTTCTATTTTGTAGAATAATTTAAAGAGTATTGATATTAGGTCTTCTTTGAAGGTCTGATAGAATTCTGCACTAAACCCACATGATCATGGGCTTATTTTGGTTGGGAGACTTTTAATGACTGCTTCTATTTCTTTAGGGATCATGGAACTGATAAAATGATTTATCTGATCCGGATTTAACTTTCTCACGTGGTCTCTGTCTAGAAAATTGTCCATTTCATCCATATTTTCCAACTTGGTTGGCTTTTGTAGTAGGTTCTGATGATTTTTATCAATTTCCTCCTTTAACATTGTTATGTCTCCCTTTCCTTTTCTGATTAGTCTGGCTAAGGGTTTATCTTTCTTGTTAATTTTCTCAAAGAACCAGCTCCTAATTTGTTAATTCTTTTTATGGGTGTTTTTGTTTCTACTTGGTTGATTTCAGCCCTGAGTTTGATTATTTTCTCACATCTACTCCTCCTGGGTGAACTTGCTTCTTTTTCTTCTAGAGCTTTCAGGTGTGCTGTCAAGCTAGTAGTGTATACTCTCATCATTTTCTTCTTTAAGGCACTTAGAGCTATGAGTTTTCTTCTTAGTACTTATTTCATTGTGTCTCATAAGTTTTGGTATGATGTGCCTTCATTTTCATTAAATTCTAAAAAAAGTCTTGAATTTCTTTCTTTATATCTTCCTGGACCAATTTATCATTGAGTAGAACATTGTTCAACTTCAATGTGTATGTGGGCTTTCTGTTGTTTTTGTTGTGGGATTGAAACAGTCACACTTTGTCCCTCCACTTGGTTAAGTTTCTTTTCAAGCAAATGTTATCAAAAAAGGTAAGGACACTTCATATTCATCAAAGGAAAAAAAATCTACTAAGATAAGATGACCATGTTTCCTTCTTACATGATGGTGCATCTTTTGGGTATGTGCCCAAGATGTCTCTTTGGCCCTCCTTCCTGTTAAGCTTCATATGGTTTGTGAGTTGTATCTTGGGAGTTCTAAACATTTGGGCTAATATTCACTTATCAGTGAGTACATTCCACCTATATTGTTTTGTTCTAGGTTACTTCACTCAGGATGATATTTTCTAATTCCATCCATTTGCCTGCACAATTCACTAAGTCACTGTTTTTAATAGCTGACTAGTATTCCATTGTGTAAATGCATATTTTTCTGTATCCATTCAACCACTAAGAGACATCTGGGTTGTTTCCACTTTCTGAATATTATAAATAAGGCTGCTATGAACATAGTGGAACATGTTTCCTTCTTATATGATGGCGCATCTTTTGGGTATGTGCCCAAGAGTGGTATAGCTGGGTCTTCAGGTAGAACTATTTCCAATTTTCTGAGGATATCCCAGATTGATTCCTACAGTGGTTTGTATCAGTTTGATATTCCACCAGCAATGTAGGAATGTTCCTCTTTTTCCACATCCTTGCCAGCATGTGGTGGTATAACCTGAGTATTTTTTATCTTAGTCATTCTGATTGGTGTGAGGTGGAATCTCAGGGTCGTTTTGACTTGCATTTTTCTGATGACTAATGATGTTGAACATTTCTTTTTATTATTATTATTAGGTATTTTATTTAGTTACATTTCAAAAGTTATCCCCTTTCCTGGTTTTCCCTGTGCAAACTCCCTAACCCACTCCTCTTTCTGCTTCTATTAGGGTGCTCCCCCACCCACTCACTCAGTCCACCTCACTGCCCTGGCATTTCCCTATACTGGGGCACCAAGCTTTCACAGGACTAAGGGTCTCCCCTCTCATTGATGCCAGATAATGCCATCCTCTGTTACATATACAACTGGAACAATGAGTCCCTCCATGTGTACTCATTGGTTGGTGGGTGGTTTAGTCCCTGGGAGCTCTGGGGAGGTCTGGTTGGTTGATATTGTTGTTCTTCCTATGGGGTTGCAAAACATTTCAGCTTCTTCAGTCCTTTCTCTAACTCCTCCATCATGGTCCCCATGCTCAGACCAATGGTTGGCTTCAATCCTCCACATCTGTATTGCTCAGACTCTGGCAGAGCCTCTCAGAGACAATTATATCAGGCTCCTGTTAGCAAGCACTTCTTGACATCAGTAATAGTGTCTGGGTTTGGTGTCTGTATGTGGGATGGATCCTCAGGTTGGATGGCCTTTCCTTAAATCTCTGCTTCATACTTTGTTCCTGTATTTCCTTTAGACAGGAACAATTCTGGTCCAGCCCCCAAACCAGGGCCTTGCCTAAACTCTGGATATGGTCTCTACAGGTTCTTCCTCCCCTTTGTTGGACATTTCTGGTAATATCATCTTACATTTTCTTCTATTAAATTCAACACATGTGGATTTCTGTGGAGGTCCTTGATCCACTTGGACTTGAGCTTTGCCCAAGGAGATAAAAATGGATTAATTAATTTGCATTCTTCTAAATGCAGACCTCCAGTTATACCAGCACCATTTATTTAAAATGCCTTCTTTTTTCTACTGCATGGCATGGTTTTTGCAGTTTTGTCAAATATCAAATCACCATAGGTGTGTGGGTTTATTTCTGGGTCTTCATTTCTATTCCACTGATCTGTCTGTCTCTGTACCAATATCAAGTGTTTTATTTATATCATGATTATCTTGTAGTATACCTTGAGGACAGGCATGATAATTCCTCCAGAAGTACTTTTATTGTTGATAATTGTTTTCTCTGTCATGTTTTTTTTTCATTCCAGACGAAGTTGAGAATTGCTCTTTATATCTCTGTGAAGAATTCAGTCAGAATTCTGATGGAGATTACATTGAAGTGGTAGATTACGTTTGGTAAGATGGCCACTTTTACTATGTTAATCCTGCTTACCCATGAGCATGGGAGATCTTTCCATCTTCTGAGGTCATCTTCAGTTTCTTTCTTGAGAACTTGATGTTCTTGTCATCCAGATGATTCACTTGTTTGCTTAGAGTTACCCTATGATATTTTTATATTATTTGTGACTATTGTGAAGTGTGCTGTTTCCCTAATTTCTTTCTCAGCATATTTATCCTTTGTGTAGAGGAGGCCAATGATTTGTTTAAGTTAATTTTATATCTAGCCACTTCATTGAACTTGTTCAACAAAGGTGTAGGAGCACTCTGATAGAATTTTTGGAGTTGTTTATGTATACTATCATATCATCTGCAAATAGTGATACCTGACTCTGACTGGAGCCTGTCTTTCCTGTGAGCCTGGTTATGATGGATTTCCTCAAGCCCAGCTGTTGCTGTGGGGGGGGGGGAGGATCTAGAGTGCAGAATATGCCCCAGGCAGAGTTGTGGGCCCAGAAGGAAGATTTGACTCTGGCAGGGCAGATAGGTCCTGTGTCTACTAGGCCTGTGGGGTCCCAGTTAGGCAAAGTATTGTGGTGGGGGTGTCTCAACTGTGAACCTGGTTATGAAGGACCTCCTAAGAGTCAAGCTGTCTCTGAGCATGTGCAGAGAGGGAGAATGGAGCACTCAATCTGCCCCTAGGTGCAGTTGTAGACTGGAAAGAATACCTTAATTTATCTTTATATATCATATAAGGTTCAGGATAAGGTTTCTTTTAGATTCCATTGGTATATAATTGTTCAACATTATTAATTAGAAAGACTGCTGGGCAGTGGTGGCACACACTTTTAATCCCAGCACTTGGGAGGCAGAGGCAGGTGGATTTCTGAGTTCGGTCAGCCTAGTCTGCAAATTGAGTTCCAGGACAGTCGGGGCTTTACAGAGAAAGCGTCTCAAAAAAAAAAAAAAAAGAAAGAAAGAAAGAAAGAAAGAAAGAAAGAAAGAAAGAAAGAAAGAAAGAAAGAAAGAGAAAGAAAGACCATACTTCATGTACCAAATTACTTCTTTACTCATGATGAATACTTCTAAGATGCATTTGTAAGAATGGGTCAATTTCTGAGTTCTGAATTCTATTTAATAGAACTATATATTTACTTCTCCATTTCACAGTACCTTCTGATCATGTTTCATGATCTAATAGTTATATTTCCAGGAATTTATATAAACAAACTTCCACAGTATACAGACATGTATGAATGAAAGTACACAAAAGGATCTTTTTTCACAAGAGGATTTTTATCGTAGAAATTTTTATTTATTGAATCTTTGGAAACAATGTAATCTCTAACAACAGTAAATTTGTTAAAAATAACAAAAAATGAATGAAAGAAAAAACAAAGAAAATAGTTCACTTAATCATTGTAGAAGTTCTCTGTAAAATTAAGTGAGGTCACAGAAGTGTGATCCGTTTCACAACATATTACCTCCAAAACTGTCAACTCTCTAAGAAATAGGACTGAAGAGGTTGCCAAGAGCCAAAACTCCAAGAATGATAACTTTGTTTTTACCCTAGATAAGCTAATAGCAGGGTCTTAGTTTTAATTCACAGAATTGAATGGGTGATGAAAGCCTTACATCCTCACAACTGATGATAGGAATTGAGATGTGGATATAAAGCCAAGACCTTCAGAAGACTGATCTCAGTCACTGGGAAATAAAAACAACCCTTGCACCTACCCAGTGAGAGGACAATAAATCTTCAGAGAGAAATTCAATTCCAGGATCTCAGTCCCACATAAATAGAATCTACTTACCCTAAAGTCAGGCTAGTGTCTACCAAGCTGATAAATCAACATAAATATTTGTACTGGGACTCTGGCAGTCAAGACAATCTAGAGCCTAATAGGAGTAAATGTAAATTCTCTAGAGAAAAGTCAATGCCATAAGTTCACCTTAACTGAAGTTATCAAAAAACATTAAAAATGTAGATTAGAATCACCAACCATGGCAAGCTAGAAGACTCTACAACCAAGAAAATTAGCACAGATAACAGAAAAGCCTTTAGAATATTTGGTGTAAATCAATAAACACACTGTTCTATAGAACCATAAGTGTAAGTCAACTATGTAATTAAAATTCAATCAAACTTATATTAGTAAGGTAAAATAGAAAAGATTATTTTAGCAACATATTTTTTCTTTAGTTTGCAAAATTTGATTTTATATTTATTAAACACATATTCCTGCTAAATCTATGAAATTCATATCTTATATATTCAGAAAACCTTAATATGCTTAGCAAGTTATATTTCATGGGAAAACTGTCAAATATGTTTAGTGGTTATCATATAAAATAGGAGAAAGTATGATAATATCAATATATGAGTACATGATTTCAGTATATAAGCATATATGTATACTTATACATAATAAAAGTATGTGTATAAATGTATGTAGTATAAGTAATATAAATTACATAAATAATATAACTCAGTCATTCCCCCATAATTTATTGAGCGCTTATTATGTGACACATGCTAGCAAAACTGGAGTTCACTATGTTGATATAACCACTGCCTTCATGGGTCTGAAGTAGTAATATCTATATATAAACTTATAAAAAATGAGTTGTCAGCCAGCTATTGGATGGAACACAGGGTCCCCAATGGAGGAGCTAGAGAAAGTACCCCAGGAACTGAAGGGGGCTGCAACCCTGTAGGTGCAACAACAATATGAACTAACCAGTACCCCCTGAGCTCGCGTCTCTAGCTGCATATGTAGCAGAAGATGGCTTAATCGGCCATCATTGGGAAGAGAGGTCCCTTGGTCTTGTAAACTTTATATGACCCATCACAGGGGAAGGCCAGGGCAAAGTAGTGGGAGCGGGTGGGTAGGGGAGCAGGGGTGGGGGTGGGGTATAGGGAACTTTGGGGATAGCATTTGAAATGTAAATAAAGAAAATAATAATAATAATAAAAAGAAAAAAAAGAAGTGACAAGAAATTAAAAACTAGTCTGGATCTACATAAAAAATGAGTTGTCATGGAGAAATAGCCAATGAACTAATATATATATATATATATATATATATATATATATATATATATATGCATATATTTAATGCTATATTACATAATAATAGGTAGAGTAAAATTGGGGTAATGTAAAAAGAATTTTATTTTGTATGTATAGTATAGGGAGTTGTGAGTGTGTTATTTTATATTAAGTGATAGATAAAGTCCCACAAACAAATTAATATTTGAGAAAAATCTTATAAACCAAGAACCATGTAATATAGAATATCCAGGAGAAAAGTATTCCCATGGATTCCTTTTTATAAAGCTCAAATCATGGATTAAAAAAAGTTTATACGTAACAGGAGAATGGATTAGGATTTTATTCTCAAAATATTAGTTAATAAATACCTGAGAAGCTTTCCGGTTACAAAATAACTATGTTCTGTACAAATAACAATAGCACTTTTTTTTTTTACATTTCTGATTCTATTTTTGAAAAATGTCTACTTAGGCTTGGTGGTACTCATGTCTAATCCCAGCATTTGGGAGGTGGATATAGGAGGATCAAAAATTCAAGATCAATTCCAGCTATATAATGAATTCCAGGAATGCCTGAGCTACATAAAAAATAAAAAAAGAAAACAATCCATTCTGTCAAATCTAAATATAAGTCAAATAGACATATTTGACTGAGTGTGATTGTACTTGTAAGTAGTGACATTGTCCTCTCAAGCAACCACCTCTTATTTTACTTACATATCACACTATCCAGGATAGATAACAGAAGTTACTCTCAGGAGAGATATTATGATTCAACTTCGACAAATAGTAGTAAATAACTTAAAATTTATTTTATACATAGTTAACATGAGTCCATAATTATTCGTTTCAGAAGATCCTTCTAAATCCTTTGTGGTTGGTCCACTATAAACCAACTAGGTAAAATAAAACTTTTATAGAAAAAATAATGTCCAAAATCAGTTGTATCTGTAGAAACCTGAATCACCAAGGCAGATATATTCATAGCAGGAAAATTTTCCATGAATATGAGGTAAGCCTGGGTTACATATTGAATGCCAGGTTTACATAAGCTACATAGATCATATGGTCCCAAAACACAAACAAATACAATGAACTAATGTTTTTCCCTTCCAATACACCAATATCTCCAATGGATGAGACCTTGAGTCTGAACATGCTAGAATTGTAGATAAGTATACATCCTTAACAATGAATAACTAGGTAATTTCCTTTGAAGCACTAGTGATTAACTTGGGAATCTTATGAAAATTAAGAATCATTTTTATTCACAATTTGCAACAATTCTCTTTCACAACACTGTTTGCCTTATTAATTTCTAATGTCACCTTCTTAGAAGGCAATTGCCACTAGCTCACATTGTTTAGTTTTTATCCTCAGCTTCTTTCACATATTGATGGCTACTTGCCCAGGGAATGATTTTTTTTAGCCACCTCTCTGTGGCATAAACTGTAGGATGCTCTTTTCATTTATATCACTTTGTTCTTGCAGCTGCTCAATAGCAAATACAATGACATATATAATTTGGTGGCTCATTTCAATGTGTAAACTTCACAGAAGCCTCTGCTCAGAACCAACCAGCAGTAGGGCCAGTACATTACTGCTAAAGATTCTACAAAGACAAAACAAAAAACAAAACAAAAAAAAAACAACAAAAAAACCCCTGACATTTAATTTTATTTCTATTAAATAGTGTTTGTATATTATTTAAATGACTATTATGGATGCCACTGATTTTGTGAAGGCCATCTCATAGTGTTTTCTAAAACTGGTTTTCTGATTGCCATCTCAGCCTTTCATTTACTTGAGTTACTGGCTCTTTCTTATATCTAGTGAAACCAACTGTAATTCTTTTTTTTTCTTCATTCATTTTTTTTTAATTTTTGTTCTTTTTTATTAGATATTTTCTTCATTTACATTTCAAATGCTATCTCCAAAGCCCCCTATACCCTCCCCTTGCCCTGCTCCCCAACCCACCCACTCCCACATCCTGGCCCTTGCATTCCCCTGTATCGGGGCATATGATCCAAGGCCCTCTCCTCCCACTGATGGCTGACTAGGCCATCCTCTGCAACATATGCAACTAGAGATACAGCTCTGGGGGTACTGGTTAGTTCATATTGTTGTTCCTCCTATAGGGTTGCAGACCCCTTTAGCTCCTTGGGTACTTTCTCTAGTTCCTTCATTAGGGGCCCTGGATCGTTCCACTGTGCAAAATACCATACTTGATGAGAATGTTTGAAGGTCCTGAATTTATCTTCAAAATTCTGGAACTCAGATTTGTTTTTCAATGAATATTACAATTATATAAAATGGTACTAGAAACAAAATTTGAAAATGTTGAAAAGTAGTACAATACCTATGGGGTTTTATGCTAAGTAATTTTGAATTCTGTCTCTAAGAATCTGTATGATATGTCACCAAGAATAGATAGATGTTCAAGATATATCACTCCCTTCTCTATTGAATTTCCCTATAGTCAACTAGAGAATAAAAATGAGTTTGGACTTTATCACAGGGGGAATTAGTATGACATTTTAGAAAACATAAAATATGATATAGTGTGGGCTAAAGTGGTTAAGAATGAGTACTGCTCTTCCTGATGACCCAATTTGGCTTACCAAGAGTCATGCTGGATAGAACACAACTAATTATAAATCTAGCTGCAAGGAATCCAATGTCCTCTCCTAGCTTCTATGGGCCACTGGGCTCATGTGCACATAACCTCTAACAAAGACACACAAATAAAAAAAAAACAACAACAAAAAACAAGATTTCTCTGTGCATCCCTAGCTAGCCTGAAACTTGCTATATAGACCAGAATAGCCTTAAACGCACAGATATCTCTCAGTTATTGCCTCTGCCTCTGCCTCCGGACTGCTGAGATTAAATATGTGCACCACTATCCCCAGCATATTCCGTTTTTATGAAGAACAGAGGATAATCGCTGATGATTAAAGCATCGCTATACTGCCAAGATGAAATGTCAGAAGACTTGAGGATTAAAAGAGTTTTTGAGAGACCAATAGTGATGGATACATGATTTTATGTAGATAAGGTTGAATAGGGCAAACAAAGACATTCTAATGTGTCATAGCCTGCTCTCTGGGGAAGTTGGTAGAGACTAGAAAAAGGTGAGAAGAGACAGGAGGGAAAGAGCTGAAGGGTGAAGAAGAGATCTTACCTGATGATGTTTTCTATAATAGGTATTTTAATACTTTTGTAATTTCATGGCTGAATCAAAATATTAAGTCTGGAAGATGCTTAGTAATCATCTGAGCTTTTTAGGTGATTTATAATGAAATAACTAAAGAAATTAAATGGCAAGCTCAGACAAGAGAAACCTCTGTTGAACTAAGTGAACATATTGCCACCTGGTTTAGTGCACTTTGTGAAGGTAATGCTTATGGCACAGTGTACTCTATCTAGTTCACACTTTGTTAACATAAACCTGAAAGTCCTATAACTTCTATCTGCATCTACTTGTGGTCTAGATAAACTATAGAAGATCTCCTCAACAAGATAGAAGCAGGAAGTGATCAAAGATGTATATTTCTGAGAATGCATAGGATGTAGTTTAAGACTCATAAAACTTTCTAATCTCAACCTCAATATATAAAGAACATTTATTCATTGTGTTATATATACAGAATCACTAAAATTTTCCTTATAAGTCTATTTCACTTCTGGATTTAAAATCTTGAAAGGTAAAGGAATTCTACGTGTTTTATTTTTATCATTAGTGAGTCTATGTTAGACAATTCATACATATTAGTACACAAATGTAAAAACACTTTGAATCAATCTTTCCAAAGGCAAGGTTTTAAACATTTGTAATTCAACTACCCCTTAAAAAATGTGTGAAATCTCATTAAGTTCACATTTAGGTACCTTATCTTCACTGAATGATTTGAATTTCTACTTCTAAATGCACCGAAATAGCATTAAAATTGAAGCCAGATAAAACTCTTACAGTATTGTCAACTACTTTAATTTATAAGTTTTTGCTAAGAAAAGAATTTCTTATGCAAATGTGGGAAATGTACAGTTAAATCACTGAAAAATAAAAATTTTAAATCCTTGATAATGTGTCTATTCAAAATAACTGTGGCTGATATTTTATTTCATTTTATTAGTATTATGTTAATAAATACACATGTATTATTATATGCTTTGTTCAATTAATTACATTACCTAATATTGTCATTTATGTGTTACTAAATAGCCAGAAATGACAGAAGTTTAATGTACACATAATTCATGACAAAAGTGATGTAATTTAAAATATCATGCTATAATTTAGCTTAAGTTTTAAAATTTTTATTGGTATCTTTTGTGAAGGTATTCTCTGTGCACAAAATTTGCTTTGTTTCTAAAATGCCTAGCCATTAACTTAGGGTAGATACAAAAAAAGTTGAATGACATGGTAATTTAAGCTTAATTTTGTTTTCTCTGTTTGTAAAATAAAACACCTGAAAATTGAGTTTACATGTTCAAAACAGATGCAAACCTAATTTCTTATTTGGTACTTACTGCATGAGGCACTGCTTTTCAGATCATTTACTTTCCAATTGTTATATAATTATGATAACACTAGTTATCAAATAACTAATTCCTTGTCTTTAAATTAGCAGCAATGTGAAGCAAATTGGTAAATGGGTAAATCTGAGTTAATTCATTTTTTTTCTTTAGGATTATGTTATCATAGAGGTAGGTTTTAACTACAAAATTGTCTTTTCACATATTTCATACCAGATTCTATGAACCTCAACACACTGGCCTTCTTCTCTGCCACTTTTAAAAACTTACCAGCAACTATAGTGTTCCAATACTGAAAATGGTGCTATTACAAGAAACATTGCCTGCTGTATACAAATAGGTCACTAGCCAGTATATTTTGATACATGTCAAAGCCTATTTATTGAGAGACAGCTCATCTCGTTGAAAAAACAAACCATTTTCAGGGGGAATCCTACTCGATAAATCATAACCTTATTCCAGCTAAGTCAAGAAAATAACTTCATCCACAATCCGAAGTTTTGCATTCAAAGTACATACATACTTGCAGTCAAGTTTACAGAGGCTAAACATATATCCATTTTGTCCGAGGAAAAGAATCATGAGTTGCTATTTTGTCTAATTACTACATTTACAATTTAACTTGCAATGACACACAAAGAATCAATGAGATTCCAGGTTTGAAAATATTCAGAAGGGTTAATTTGCCTTAATATTTCATTTAATGATGTTTCTTTTAAAATATCATTTATGGAAGAAACACTAGAAAATCTTCCATTAAATTTTTTTTTAAATTACCTCCAATTCCATTACCTAGTGACAGGTGTTAATTGTCTTCTGTAACATTTTGGCTACTTTTCTTTCATTACTGTGTGCATGTTTTTGAATGGGGTTATAACATGCTTGTGCTTTTCAGCAGCTCCTTTATAGTAATTAATGCATTAAAATCTTTATACATATATTATGTATCCATTCCATTAATTATTCATAATAATTATTTAAGTTGGCTATAAGGTAAATGATAAGAATATTTGGACTAGGTATCCAGCTTAGATGACAGACTAGAAGCTGCCTCCTTATGATCCATTTAAGAATAGATAAAAAAAAAAAAACGAGAAAAGTTGAACAATGGATATCAATGTACAGTTAGTTATGAAACATCAGAGTGTCTCAGGCATAGTGTGATAACTGTATATAACAAATATATATTGCATATTTTAATAAAAATTGTTGTTACAATTTACCACAAAATGTGACAACTGAGGTAATATATATGTTTAACCTGTTTGTAACATCACTCAATAATGGATTACTTGAAATATAGCAACTTTAGAAGACAATGTGGCAGTTTCTCAGATAATTGGAAATCGATCTACCACAAAACCCAGCCAAACCATTCCTGAACGTATACTCAAAGTATGCTACACAATACCACAAGGACACTTGCTCAGATATGTTCATAACAGCTTTATTCATAATAACCAGAAACTGGAAACAATATAAATGTGCCTCAGCCAAAGAATGGATAAAGAAATGTAGTTCATTTTACACAATAGAATATTATTCAGCTGTTAGAAAAATAAGATTATGAAATTTGCTAGCAAATGGATAGAACTAGAAAAAAAAAACACTGAGTGATGTAACCTAGACCCAGAAAGAATAACATGGACTATATTCACTTAAAGCTGTTAAATAAAGGATAATCATGTTACAATCCACATACCCAGAAAGGCCAAATAACAAGTAAGGCTCAAGTGGGAGATATAATGATCTCTCAGGGGATGGGAAATAGAATCAATTTTGTTGGAGGACTGTGGACAGGTGTGGATGGGAATAGGAGAGATGAGTTGAAGGGATGGAAAGAGACAATACTGGAAGAGTGGAGTGGAATTCGGGGGGTACTGTAGAAAACTAGTGCACTGAAAACTCCCAGGAATCTATAAAGATGAACACAGTGATGACTCCAAATAATCAAGGATATGGAGCCTGAATCAACCATCATCATTAATCAGCAAGGCTTCCAGTGGAGGGATTGTGCTACCAATGCAGATACAAAACCTTCAATGGACAATTTGTCCTGCTTGCAAGATGTGCTGAAATGAAGGTGAGACAGAAATTGTGGAAGTGGCCTAATAATAAATAATTCAAATTGAGACCCATGCCACAAGTGGGAGCCCACCCCTGACACTGCCTGGCAAGCCAGAAACCAGACTGGATAGACCAGAGACCCAGAATAGAATAAAAAAGAACCATCAAATATATTAATGATTCTTAATGATACTATGTCATACTTGTAGAACATGGCATAGGAAATCATTATCAAAGAGGCTTTGTCTTAGTCAGGGTTTCTATTCCTGCACAAACATATGACCAAGATGCAAGTTGGGGAGGAAAGGGTTTACTCGGCTTACATTTCTATACTGCTGTTGATCACCAAAGGATGCAGGACTGGAACTCAAGCAGGTCAGAAAGCAGGAGCTGATGCAGAATCCATGGAGGGATGTTCTTTACTGACTTGCCTCCATTGGCTTGCTCAGCCTGCTCACTTATAGAACCAAGACTACCAGCCAGAGATGGCACCACCCACAAGGGGCCCTCCTCGATTGATCACTAATTGAGAAAATGCCTTACAGCTGGATCTCATCGAGGCATTTCCCCAATTAAAGCTCCTTTCTCTGTGATAACTCCAGCATGTGTCAAGTTGACACAAAATTAGCCAGTACAATTGACCCCTTGTCAACTTGACACACAAACACATCACTAGTAAGCCTCAACCCTTAGTTTCTTATTCATCCCCAAGATCTAAACAACTTTAAAAGTCCCACAGTTTTT
>NC_034613.1:134938452-134942130 GCF_900095145.1 Mus pahari | reverse complement strand
AGAGCTCTTAGCACCAAATGCATCTTCTGGCCCAAAGTTCCAAAGTCCTTCCACAGCCCTCCCCCTCTCATCTGGGTATTTGGAGACCTGGACCCACAGATGTGAAATCAGGAGAACTGGACCTTCCCCTTGCCTACTGCATCACTTGGGAGAACAGACCCTCGCAAGGACAGCATAATAGAGCTGCTCCTGATATCTTGGGTGCAGGTGAGCAGGGTCCTAGGGCAGAGCTGGCTTTGCTCCTTGCCATCTGTGGTATTGGATGAGCTAGCCTGGGCAGTGCTGGAGAGCTCACTATGGTGGTGTGGGTGCAGGACTGCTGACAGGCTAACCAGCTTAGATACTACCCAGGCCCATATCCAGGGCTTTGAGTTGGCCCACCAACATCTAACCCAACTATGATCTGGCAGAGCATGTGAAGGGTCCAATTTAATGGGTTCAAAGCTTCAGGATCTCCAAGACACTGGACAACAACAGGTTAGCTAAGAGGATTCCCTAAACTTAGATGATAGAATGAGAGAAGAAACTCTTAAAAGATATCTTCATCTCTACACATGTTCCATGGCATACGTATAAACACACACACACACACACACACACACACACACACACACACACACACACACATACAAATACACAAGCAATAAATAAATAAACTTAACAAAATTTTAAAGTGCAAAGTGATTGTGATTTACTAATGTTAAAGAGTTGCATGTAATTGCAAAATAATGTACCTTCATATACATATTGAAGTTTTCCTCAAAGTAAAACTAACCAAAATATCAACCATCAAAAAAGAATTTTAAGTCAATGCTGTATTTTTGGAATTAGATTATTTTCTATGTCCTATAATTATGTTATTTTATAGCTTGTAATTTGTACACATCCATTTCTTTGAAATGTGTTACTAAACCATACCTTTATAAGGTTCAAAGAACACAAATAATGTAAAAGAGACATCATACATTTTTCTATTTCAACAAAACCCGTAAATTTAGCTTGTATCTTTTGGTGCTTTGAATGAGAATGGCTCCCTTAGACTCATATGTTTGAATATTTGGTCCTTAGTTGATGGAATTGTTTGGGAAGAAACACAAGGTGTGGTCATGTTAGAAGAGGTGTATCATTTATGGTGTGCATGTAGGGGGTGGGGGTGATATTGAGGCTTCAAAAGCTTCTCACATGACCAAGATGTGATATATAAGCTGTTCATGCCATCATGCCTTACTCCTACATCATGGATTCTACTGAACTTGTAAACCCAATTAAATGATTATAGCAATTGAGAAGGAAGTAAGATACCACTGAAACTATGTAGTACCAGTTGCAACATATAGCACTGTTTATCTACCCACAAGCCTCTATCTATACCTGATACAGTTTCCATGATCAGTTTTTCACATCTCCTTGTTCAAATCATGTATCCCAGTTTATTGGTTTGATAGCAAGGAAGATTAAATAAGTAAATGTTGGAAAAATTACACTTGAAAAATAAGGGTCAAGTTACATTTGCTAACAGTTTGGAATAGTATTACCCAGTTCCCTTACTTATTGCTAGTCTCTAAATTCACTTTATTCCATTTCCTTTTTCCGTTTTTACCCCCTCATAGTTTTTCTGAGATTATTCACTTCTTAAATCCCTGTTGAAAACTGTGCTGGGGATGAGACTGAGTGAAAATTGTCTCTTACTTTCTCCTAACTTTAGTTTTGGACTAATTTTGAGGCTAAAGATAGAAAAAGATAGAATCATCATTCTGAATAAAATTCTATAGGAGTATAAAGTCACAAGAAAAGTAGAGGCTCTTGAATGGAGCAGTGATGGTGCACACCTTTAATCCCAGCACTTTGGAGGCAAAGGCAAGCATATCTCTGAGTTCAAGACCAGCTTGGTCTACAGAGTGAGTTCCAAGACAGCCAAGGCTACACAAAGAAACCCTGTTGTGAAAAACAAAAAGCAAACCATCACTGTCAACAACAACAACAAAAAACAAATACCCCCAAATACTAGAAAAAGTAGAGTATCTTAACTCAATAAATCACATAAATAATTTTAAAGAACCAGAAAATACAATTGATACAATTGAATTCAAATATTTGCACCATAATTTATAATTTATAGAAATGTAAAACATATCTAACTTAAATTAATATGTGTACTCATGCAGGGGTCTATAGCATTCTAGGATAGCTATGAATGCGGTCCAACAGAAACCTGTAAACTTGGTTAAAACATGAAGATTTGGAGTAAAAATTTCCTATGAATTGACTGTGTTTATCAACATCAAAAAAATTTTGACACCCTTTCCTTGCTTGGGCAGGGTTTTAAAGAATCCAATGCAAGGAGAAGGTATCGTAGATATATTCAGCTAAGTAATTTCTTGAGAAAATGAGTAATTTTTCAATGAGTAAGCAACTCTGAGTTGAAAGGGAGGACTGCGGAGGATTTTAAAAAAAAAGGCTGAAGAGACTTCTTATTCAGATCAATTTTTTTATGGGATGCTGTATAGAGAAAGGGATGTTTATTGCTGGGGGAAAAATACAAATGCAGCATCAAATTCTGATCATAAATGCTATCCAGCAAGGTCTATGAGAGTGGAAATGTTTTAAATCTAAACAAAATATTGGTACTATGATAACTACAGCTAATAAACTACTATTTATGCTTAATGAATTTAAAGATAAATAGGCATACTTGGTTATCAAGGTACTCTCTTACACATTTCAAATCCTGGCTTATACTCCACTGTTAGAAAAGAGCAAAAGGAATCTCTCTGAAAGTTCAGCTCTACAAAGTATTACTTCTATTCTTGTGGGGAAATCCTGCTAATTAAGGCCATAGTAGACCATGTCCTGGTAACTCCTCTGAGCTCAGCACAAAATGAATAATTCACGTCACTAGCAGCGTTTTCCTTTCTCTGGCCTTGTCTGTGAAGCCTGACTCCCCACACCCTTTACCTGAGAAAGGTCATATAGTCCTTGGCAAACCTACAAGTTCAACTTCTATTTTCCTGATAAGGAACTCCATAGGAAGATCAACTGAGTCAACTAACCTGAACTCCTGGGAGCTCTCAGAGACTGAACAACTAATAAAATCATCAAAGAAGGGAGTAGAAGGGAGGAAACTGGGTGGGAGAAGGGAAGAGGAGGGGAGTGGGGAGGCAGGATCAGGCATGGAGAAAAACAGGAGGCCCAGAGGGCCAGGAGAATGAGTGGAAATATGCAGCTGCTGGGGATGGGGGAAGGGAAAAAATCTCTAGGAAGTCACCTGGGATAGGGCAGGTTCAATGCAGGTGACTTTAGCCAAGGACATAGACCCTGAAGAAGCCACCTCCTGTAGCCAGACAGTAACCTCAGTAGAGGGATAAGGACACCAACCATAAAACTTCCAACCCAAAATTTGTCCTGTCTTTTTTTAAAAATGCAGGAATAGAGCAGAGACTGAAAGAAAGGCCAAACAGTAACCAGCCTAACTTGAAGCCCATTCCATGAACAAGCACCAATCCCTGATGTTATTTTTTTTATTATTATTATTTTCTTTATTTACATTTCAAATGCTATCCCGAAAGTTTCCCATACCCCTCCCCCCACCTCTGTTCCCCTACCCACACACTCCCATTACTTGGCCCAGGCCTTGCCTTGTGCTAGGTCATAAAGAGTTTGGAAGACCAAGGAGCCTCT
>NC_034613.1:134925674-134937565 GCF_900095145.1 Mus pahari | reverse complement strand
GCCATTCTGACTGGTGTGAGATGGAATCTCAGGGTTGTTTTGATTTGCATTTCCCTGATGGCTAAGGATGTTGAACACTTTTTCAGGTGTTTCTCAACCATTCTATTCTGTTGTCCTTGCAAACAGGAACCTAGGATAACTGTCCTCTGAGAGGCTCGACCCAGCAGTGGACTGAAACAGATGCAGAGACCCACAGCCAAACATTAAACTGAGGACTGGGACACTTATGAAAGAGTTGGGAGAAAGATTGAAAGCCCGGAAGGGGAAGGGAACCCTATGAGAAGACCAACAGAGTCAACTAACCTAGACTTTAGAGCTCTCAGGAACTGGTCCACCAACTAAAAAACTAGAGGACTCCTGGCATATACTTAAATATTTGGAATATAGCTTGGTGATGAGTCAGTTTAGCTAAGCAGCAGCAGTAAGTTCTTCACTAGTGTTTATGACTTTCTCAGTCTGGATTGTGAATTGATATATTAGTATTGGGTGTGGATTCCATATTATGGGGCAGGTTTCAAATTGAATCTGAGAGCACCTGAAAAGTTGTACCACTGTTGCACAGGTCGTCACATCTTCCCTGGCAGGTTGACACTATACTTCATAGAGCTAATAGCTGAGTTAGATCACTGTTGCTTTTTCTTCCTTAAAGATAATGCAAGCCTAAAGTAAACTGGGATTCCTCCATAAGACAAAACTCACAATGAGCTCATACACAGGTGCAGAAGCTCAGCCTGGTAGTCAGCTCTGACTCAAGCCATTTTAGACATAACAGTTCACATTGACCTTTAATTTAATGGATAGTATATAAAACTTTGTAGAATTTCTTAAGATTAACAAACCTCACACAGAACATTAAAGGATATGTGATCAACATGACCTTACTCTGAGTCAAGTTACCTTTCTGTGTCAGTGACTGGCAGGCATGGAAAAAACTGGCTACAGCTATGCTGGGGGTGGAGAGGCACATACCTCAACAGATACCTTTAGGAAAAATAAGTATTGCAATGTAGATTAGTAATAATTGTAGACTTACTATGAAATCAACAATGTTGCCCAAGTGCCAACTGCCATGAACAAAGACTAAGAAGGTGAATTATAGAGATTAGAAGAAGCTAAACTATTTATTAAGCAAAAGAATAGTAAAATACTAATAAAATATCTTAGTCATAAACTGGGAGAAAATGTTTTAAAAAATCAGTATACTCAGATTAAGTTACATTATGTTAATATACATCTGTCAGAAAGTAGGACTGAAGTAGAGAGACTCTGACTGCTCATAGGAGTTAGTGTGGAGGAGATTTTGCAAAGAGTGGGTAATAAATAGGAGGGGAAGAGTTTTCAAAGCAGGATTATTCTACCTACAAGCTGCAATATTTATTTTTAATTCAGAAAGACCATAACCTTTCCCAGATGAAAACAATAACAGCAACAACAACAAAATCAAAAGTAGACATCTTCCATTCACCCCACAGAAATTGGCAGTTAGATGAAACAAAACCAAACTCTCAATCATTATTGTCATATATCAGCCAGAAACAAAAAGAAAAAGAAAAAAAATCTATTAGGAAGAACAATAAAAATTTATGAAAATAAACTTAGAATTTTATTACTGATAAAGATTTATTCTGAGAATCAAGAAACCGTTTAACTGGACTGAAAATGTCCCTGGCTTACATATACTTTCTCCGGACTGATCTTCACTTGGTTTCATCATGGGAGACCTTGGAGGTATCTAAGTAGATGACATTCAAAACTTAAAAGGAAATTTCCATAAGACCAAACCAGAACTCTTACTGATATATGAGATAAGTATTTCTCAGTTATTTCATGGAATTCATTAATCAAGAAACCAGTAAGTATATAGAAGCACTCCAAAAATGTGAGAACTGATTCATTAAAAACAGTATTTGTTATACTGTGAGATTTATAATTTTAAGATATTGAACTATATAATGAGCTCCATGGACATAAAGAGAAACTTCTGGGATAGCATTGCCAGGTAAAATACAGAACAATGGGAAATATAACTTTCAGGTAGATTGTGAATACGAATTTAGGACAAGTGAATATGAATATACCCAAATCCTTAATTCAATTTCCATGTCTGGCAACTTTATATTGGGTTTATCTGTAACACTGAACAAAAATAATTTTCATTATTTCTGGAAAAAGTTGTAGAAATTAACTTTATCTAGGGGTGAGAGATTTTTTGAACAATACAAATTAAGGTCACAAAGGGGATGAAAAGATGAGTTAATACTCTGATTTACCTATTTCCAATGTTTTGGAAGGTTTTTTAAGTGAATCACAAAGTAAAAATATAATTAATTACAAAGTATCATTGAGAGTTAATTTATTATCAACTGTATAGGAGGTATTTTTGGCTCTATTGACAAAGCATTAGTAATCTTTGGCCAGAGTATTACTTTAATTCAAAGGGTCTTGTATTTAAGGATGCACATTTTGTAAAAACAAAAAGCTGTAAAAAATATTTTTACCCTTGTCTTTTTTTCAAATGCAGCACAGTATTCTCTTGTAGGAACCAAAACAAACAACTTAATCATGTAGCAAAGCAAATTTGTTCACAAGTATGACTTTATCCAGGTCAGTTGCTGTATTCCCTCCCTGACCCCTGTTAATTTCTCTAAATCCAACCAAGATACACTATGCTGCACTTCTATCCTTCAACAAATTATCCTAGTTAGCAGGGAATTATGTAAGGACCGATAGCTCCATAGATAATAACATTCATGTGATAAATATATAAAATGACTCTCCAGTGAAATTAGGCTATGTTTATATATTCATTAACTTCTTAGAGATTTGTTGATCTGTAGATATGTGTTGGTCTCAAGAGATACCAAGACTAACAACAAATAACATGGATTCTAACCTTTTTTGTACTACCGAGCATTTGTATGAGAAGAAAGAATAAGCAAATAAAAAAATTGCTATTCCAAAGCTGAGTTACTGGAATTTAATAAAACTTTTCTATAAAAGGAATGTAGAACACACAGTTAAATTTATCTTTTAAAAACTTGACAGTTTAAAAAGTGACTAATCTTATCTTGACAACAGAAAATGATTTTTGTTTGTTGGCTTAAACTTTTGCAATTCAGAAAGCATTTCCAGACAAAAAGCCTTTTAGGAGCAGCAAACAATGAGTGTCAGAATTTAAGCAGGAAAGAAAAAAATCATTATATTAAAAAGACATTAGTGTGTATATTTATAATGATAAAAGTAATGATTAATATTGGATAGTCATAAAGTAGAGGGCTCAGTAGGTTAAAAAAACAGGCACTTCTCAGATATTAATAGCTAAGCAATAATTAAGAATCTACTTGGGAAAAATTTCTAAAATATACACAAATTTTGCATGCGATACCACAGCCTGTAATCCTATGATTAAGGTGGTTCATGTAACAGGAGTATAGAGTTGAAGACAAAATGTTCTAATTTCAGGCTAGTCTACATTATACTGTGGGACAAAATTTCAAAATAAACATATGGTGAAGGGGTAGGAATAGTGCAGAGACAGCAGGAAGAAGGGAATGAGGGAGAGAAGGGGAGAGGGAGGGAGGGAGAGACTGAAAGGCAGACTGGTAGTTTGTCTGTGTGTTTTATCTTGATTCAAGTATGTTTCTGGTAGTTTTGAAAGCAAGTTCCCTTTCTAAAAATGGATTCTACCTTTTGAGAATACAGATTATATTGAAAATGCATTGAGTCTATTCAAATTCTGAGTCTAGGCTTCTACAGCTGTGACCTAAACTAATTGGTGAAATGATAGTAGAAATATATTGGTTATCATCAAATACATTTCTAGTTCCCTTCTAAAGTGAGACAAATCAAGTTGCAGAAATGCATGTTTGCCCTTTACTTATTCACTTCTTTATGTCTAAAAGCAGAGGACAATAGTTCATCTCAATGGCAACCGCTTTCTACCACTACAAATAAAACTTTCCAAATTAGAAGATCAAAGAGCAAAAAAAAGACATATGTGATAATAATTTTTGAGCAGCTGTATTCCCTCTGATTTATCAATCTATTAATGAAATTATTAATGAGAAAATTAGGGGTACTCCTATATTAGCAAGTCATCTAATTATGTAGCTCAATCAAAACCTAACAGTAGATATAGTAATGGATAAAGAAGGGGAAGGAGGAACATTGATATGTATATTTCCAAAAGATTATTTTGGGAATTCTAATTTAGACATTTTATAGTCTATAAAGTGGGTACTGGAAAGTTTCCTTAATGAGAGTTGAGGATGATACTTATCTATGGAATGAAGTAGGGAATATGATGTCTTAGTAAAGTGGTAGTTATATGTTCTTAGCCAAGATCCAAGGTTCCATTATCCCTGATTAGTTGTCTAGGTTTTCTGTAACAGTCATGATTCCAGTGTTGTTGAGCGGGTCCTAAGTATAATTAGATATGTTGATTACCACCAAAATGTACATGCCACTATTGCATCCTTAGGGCTATTACATGCTGGACATTGCTGTGGCTAATAGGTGTCATACGTGGACAGGACTGCTGACTGTTTCTCTACCTTGTGGCATTTTCTGGACACTTGGAGATTGGTCTGGTGCTGCTATGTATTCAAATGCTCAATATTCATCCCTCAAATCTGGTTACAGTCCACAATATCATATTTTCATATAAACCAAATGATGTTATGCAAACTTTGCTCAACATTATTCTCTGACTGATAAAATAAAAGTAGCTGACAGCCAATTACTGGAGAGAATAAAGATAGGAGTGGCATCAATTCCTAGGTCAGGGTTTGCAGGGAAGGACAATGAGGCAGAAAGGGGAAGAGGGAGAGAGAGAGGGTGGTGGGGGAGAGGAAAGAAGATGGAGAATCAGGAAATGTCCTGATGGAATGAATCCAGCACACCCAGGATGAATATTAGCAACTAAATTTGGGAGATCAGTAGGAAAATAGTCAGTCTACCATAGGAAAATAGTTTAGGGATAATAGCAAAATAATTGTGCTAGAACTGATTAAAGAAATCAATGGGACTCTATCTCAAGTATTGGGGACTGTCTGGGTAATAATAAGAAATAATAGTTATTATATATCTAACAACACTGGATCATGAAAGCTAGTCCTTAGGGAGGAGACATTCTTGAAAGGAGCACTGTTGATTAAGGTAAGAAAATTTCATTTAAAAATATATGTATATTTATATACAGACCTATGTGTATTGTTGGGGTTTTAACGTACAAACTTCATAGTATGATTCCTTATGAAATTTTCAGATATCCTGACTGTTACTTTACTTTCTTCTCTTTATCTTATGTATCTCTTTTACTCCCCATCCCTAATTCCAGTAGCACTTATCAAAGAAATTTTTCTTTGCAACAACTTATATTATTACATAAAACTACAACCAACCAAATTACAGATTTGTGTAGCTCAGCCACATAACTGTTCTGACTAAGTCTCAGGGATCACTGTGGAAGAAGAGGCAAAAGGTATTTAAGACCCAGATTTTCAGGGAATTGGCTGTGAAGTTGTTTCTCCTAGGACTGTCAGAAAGCCTCACTAACATGACTGCCTAAAGAAGAATTGAACACGGATAACAACAACAGACATGGCAAAGTGGAAATCCATGGGTCTTCAACCCTATATACAGATCTAAAGGCAGCTAATGAATCCTGATTAAGGAAAAATGCTCTTACCCAAGGAAGAACACACAAATTTGTTATTATCAATACCAAATGGTCACTCCTGAAAACATGCATACAAGTAATATTACATGGATTGAACAGGTTACATTTAATGTATTTAGGAATGAATATACATATTCACACAATTAATGAAATGAGAGACCAGGAATTTGAAAGAGAGCAAAGAAGGACATAAGGGAGGATTTAGAGGGAGGACAGAATTATAGGAAATCATGTAATTATATTGTAAACTCAAAAATGAAAAAGTAATAAAATTAAAAGCAGTCACTATTCACTGACTGTGCTTATGATCTAGACCAAGATTTTGCAGACTTTTACAAGTATAAGTCAAACAAATTTTCTACTACAATGCAGACTCAGATCTTATTGGCTTATAAAAAGACCTAGAACTTCATATTTTTAGCAAGTTTTTAAATGTGTCTGACAGCAATCTTCCCTGCACCAGACAGAAACAATTAACAGGCCACCAAAGTAAGGAAATATCTTAACTGCCATTCTATAAAGTCTTCATTTGTTTCAAGTGACACTCTAATTTTATCTGAAAGACTCTAATTTATGATCCTACAATGGATAATAACACAATGGAACTTAACCACATTTTAATAATTATACTCAGAATATTAAACAATTAGCATTCTTTCTGTCTCTGTCTTTTTTCCACACCACATGACTAAAATATAACTTCTATAGTAAAAATTTATATTATAATCACAACATATTTGTAAAGGTTATATATAACACATATTTCATATATGTGTAACATAAATATAATACCTTTACAATATTACATAATTATAATGTGTTATAAAATACTATTATATAGTATATAATATGATAAAGATATTAAAATCTTTATTAATGAAAGAAATATTAAAATTGTAAGATTTATTTGAAGAACAACAAATGTAGCTACTTATTTGCAATTTAATAAATCATATTAAAATAAGAGATTGCTGGATTGCAGGTGGGAAAATGGCTAAGGGAGTACAGCACAACTTCAAGATCTGTAGTTTGAATTCTCAGAATCCATGCAAATGCCAACACACATGTGCACATGCACGTGTACACAGTTGTGTACCATATATATGTATACATAAATACACGCATTCACTCACAGTGCATGTACATGCGTGCGCGTGCGTGCGCACATACGCGCGCACACACACATACACACACACACACACACAGACACACACACACACACCAAAAGATTTCTCCAGATTTATCCATTAAAAACACCAAAAAACAAAGTGGTAATTGTCAATGGAATACATTACATACCAAAAAAAGTTATTGTACAGTCTCCTTTTACTCCCTGATCTATTTTTGGAGATTTTGGTCTTATTAGTGGAAAGATATTGTCATTATGTGTGAATATAGAATTATTTATTTTGGAGTCAGAATTTATTCATGCTTTTATTTTTACTAGGTATGTGATATTTTATTATGAATAAAGGGGCTTTTATTATGAAAAATTCCAAAATTTACAGAAGTGGAGCGTTGAATCCTATCCAACTTGAGCACCATTTTATCAAATTTATTTTAACCACCCTCATTCTTCCTTTTTCATTACTGTTATAGCATCTTAAATCCAAAACACCAGTTTTTTTATCCTTAAATATTTCACTATGTGTTTACCCAAAATTAAGCACACCATTACCACACCTAGGTGGCACATGCCTTTAATCCCAGCGCTCAGAAGGCAGAGGCAGGCAGATTTCTGAGTTCGAGGCCAGCCTGGTCTACAAAGTGAGCTCCAGGACAGCCAGGACTATACAGAGAAACCCTGTCTCGGAAAAACCAACCAACCAACCAACCAAACAAACAAACAAACAAACAAAAAAGTCAATGTGAGTCCTGCATATTATCTAAACAAACCCAGTCTGTTTTCAACTCTGCTCAGTTATCTGAAATGTGATTTTGCTGGTGATTCTTATAATTACAATGCAGATAATACCTGCTTGTTATATTTTATTTGTCATGTCTTGAACTTTTAATTTAAACTCATAGTTTACATGTTCCTGCTATACTAATAACTCTTATGTACTAAATACCCTACTAATGACTGGGACATTTACTATAAATAGTGTGGCCTTGTTTCCCAAGGGTTTCTGGTTGTAAAATTAAGCAAAGTATAACAGAATTAGAATTTTCTACATGACACTTCATCATTTATTACAAATAGTTATACAGATTGTCTAAGCTGGGAGATAGTTTCATAATCTACATACATAAACTAACATCCTGGGGTCCTAGCATTCACCATAAAGAGTGTTTTGGGGATCACTTATAACTTGATGAAGTCCTGTTTTTGGTGCCAAGCAACTACAAATAATGTTAGTATGTAGATGGTATAAATTAATGATAAGTAGGCCCTTTAAAATTACAATACTTTTCTAGCATTCAACATAGTACTTAGTACATAGTACTTCATCATAAAAGTAGCTAACTACTCTCATGGAGTTACTAAGCTGTGTCATTTTATTATATCAGTTATTACGAGCTTATGAGATGAGTGTTGTCATAATTTCTATTTATATATAAGGGAAGTTAAGTTTAAATGACTTGCTCAAGGATTCATTCATAGAAGGCTTAAGAGCCAACACTCAAAGTCAAAGCCCTACTATTAAAGTTGGTGGTGTATTGTCTTACCAAGTACAGACCCTGAACCTCAATGAATTTGTATGCTATACTTCCTGCTTCTCTTTCTTTCTCTTTTTTCAGAGTTCATTTCCAAGTAGCTGGATATTACCATCATCCCAACATAGGTCTCTAATTGGTAATGAAAAGGGCATTGATCATTGAGACTGAATTTTGTACCTGGGGAAAGTTCTGGAACAGAAATATTCTGGAGCATGGTTGGATGGTGGCAGGACCTCTGACATCAAAACTGAGCAGGAATCTGTGGTTGTTGTATACTTTCCTGACTTTGTGGATATCCAAGGTAACCAAAGCAAGGAGAAGGAGGAGGGTGGAAGTGATGAGCAGCCCAAGAAGGCATATAAGGTGGCTTCTTCAGCAAGGCAGAGAAGGTCACAGAAGTAGAAACTAAGGTGTTTCTTGTCTAACATATCTTTTGTAAAACATATGTCCCTCATTTGGAAAGATATTTTCTATTTCTATCAATTTGTCTGTAAAATTTATAATGTCTCTGTATTTAATAGCAGAATAGTATTTCATTGTGTAAATGAACCATATTCTCTGCATCCATTATTCAGTTGAGGGGCATCTGGGTTGTTTTGAGTTTCTTGCTATTATGAGTAAAGCTGCTATGGACATAGTTAAGCATGTGTCCTAACGGTATGCTGGAGCATCTTCTGAGTATATGCTGAGCATAGCTGGGTCATCAGGAAGAAATATTTCTAATTTTCTGAGAAACCTCAAGATTAATTTCCAGAGTAGTTGTACAAGTTTGCACTCCCACCAGCAATGGAGGAGTGCTTCCCATGCTCCACATTCTCGACAGCCTGTGCTGTCGCTTGAATTTTTGATCTTAGCCATAATCATGGGTAATCTCAGGGTGGTTTTGATTTGTGTTTCACTAATGACTAAGTATGTTGATTATTTCTTTAAGTGCTTCTCAGTTATTCAAGATTCCTATGTTGAAAATTCTGTTTAGCACTATACTCCATTTTTTAATTAGGTTATGTGGTGTGTTAGTATCTAATTTCTTGAGTTCTTTATATATTTTGGATATTTGCCCTCTATCTATTTAGGGTTAGTGCAGATATTTTCCAAATCTGTAGGCTGACATTTTGTCCTATTGACAGTGTCCTTTGCCTTACAGAAGCTTTTCAGTTCATGGGGTCCCATTTATCAATTGTTGATCTTAGAGACTGAGTCATTAATGTTCTGTTCAGGGTATTGTCTCCTGAGCCAATACATTCAATCCTATTTCTTACTTTCTCTTCTATTATATTTAGTGTACCTGTTTATTATTATTATTATTATTATTATTATTATTATTATTATTATTATTATTATTTACACTCCAGATTTTATTTCCAGACATCTATCCACCTTCTGACTGTTCCATACCCCATACCTTCTCCCTACCCCCTGTCTAAATGAGGATGTATCTACCTCCACTACCACACCTGACCTGTAAACTCCTGGAGGCCTCCAGTCTCTTGAAGGTTAGGTTCATCAACTCTGATTGAAGCCAGACCCTAAAGTCCCTCTGCTGTATATGTGTTGAGGGCGTCATATCAACTAGTGTATGCTGCCTTGTTATGTTCGAAAGAAAACTGAGGTGCAGATTTATTGAGACCATTGGTCCTCCTACAGGGTTGCCTTCTTCCTCAGCTTCTTTCAGCCTTTCCCTAATTCAACAACAGGGGTCAGCAGCTTCTGTCCATTGGTTGGGTGCAAATATGTGCATCTGACTCTTTCAGCTGCTTGCTGGGTCTTTCAGAGGGCAGTAATAATAGGTTCCTTTTTGTGAGTGCTCCATAGCCTCAGTAATAGTGTCAGGTCTTGGGACCTCCCCTTGAGCTGGATCCTACTTTGGGCCTGTCACTGGACTTTCTTTGTGCACCTTATTTAAATCTCATTTGTTATATGGCTAATCCTAAACAGCTACCCTTATGGGGTAGAGAAAAGCTTGTGTTTTCTCCACAGAATGCTGCAAAGTACGACGACTTTCAAAAGGTCTGTATGCCAAGCTGACCTGTGAGTTAGCTGAGTATCAGTGGGTACAATAAAACTAATTTAAAGTTGTATTTTTAACACTCCCTGGCTTGCCTGCCTTGGTTCAAAATTGAACAAGCTAAGCTGCCTTGTTTCAAACTTTTAACTTTTAAATTAAGAACATTAGAAACTGTGAAATCTGACCTATAAAGATCAGTCTTAGGAGGAGTTATAATAATTCCCCTCCTTCCTCCATTGTGACCAATTACTCTAAATTCAATCTCAAACTGGTCCAGAAATAATTCCAATATTAATAAAGATAGCTAAAAATCTTTATTAACTGGGCAGAGTTAAGTCTGGCTCGACCTCCTCTGGTAAGGAGCTCACAGTGGTTCTGTAATTCTCAAGCCTCCCCTTCCCCCACACACCTGGGGCTATGGTCTGAACCTAGAGTTGCTAAATTGCAACTAATTAAAGTACTATCTGGCCTTTCCCAAAAAAGTTGTTATCCTGTTCCTATTCAGCTGTTTGGCTTTTGTCTTCAAGGAGGTCTACTACATCCGGACTGGTCGGAGTGCAGCAAGTGCTATTCAGATTCACCTCACTACAGGAGCTGTGACAAAAACCCTTCAGCATCTAAACATTATATCGTAGTTTGGTCTTAATAAGTAGTACTGGCGTTAAGGCAACATGTTAAAGATATCATGTGAAAGTTACATTTATATTCTTGTATCTACCTAGGCCTGGGAAATAGGGGGGAGGTAACATTGCATTTTTCATGAGACCTGTTAGAACAAAACCCCCAAATCAGGTTTTTCTAATTGAGGGTTTACTAAAGGATCCCTGGTGGTGAAATTAAATTCTGACTGGCCTTACAACAGAATTCTTCAAGCACAGCTCCTGGGCAGGACGATAAAACATAAATATATTTTTTGTGCCAGTCCAACAAATTTAATTTATTAAATATTAAGGGTGAAAATGTTGGGATCTCCCACCTCCACTAATCACTCTCCCTCCCAACATTATATTGCGCCCCCTACAGGCGCACAGAATTGCTACTGAGAAGACCTCCCCAGATCTCCCAGAATGCAGACTGCCTCCATCCTTGGACCCACCTACATCGTCTCTACCAACTCGCTCGGACTGCCATGATCGCACGGTCCTGCCTACCAGATACTCTTCTCCGCTCATGATCAGACCGCGTGGCAGTTTCAAAGAGACTCAAGGGCAGGCTGGGAATCTTTCCTTGTACTTGAGGAAGTCCGATTAATAAAGATCATGCTCTGATCAGCGAACCGACAGGCCATTCATTTTCCTTTCGCAGCCCTATCCTCTTTCAGGATTTTCAAGCTCTTCAGTACGAACCCAGTCCAAAGTGTTTGTGTGCACGCAAAAGCACACAGTGGTCCAGTGTTCGAGAGAAAACTGAGGTGCAGATTTATTGAGACCATTGGTCCTCCTACAGGGTCGCCTTCTTCCTCAGCTTCTTTCAGCCTTTCCCTAATTCAACAACAGGGGTCAGCAGCTTCTGTCCATTGGTTGGGTGCAAATATGTGCATCTGAC
>NC_034613.1:134920799-134925064 GCF_900095145.1 Mus pahari | reverse complement strand
GAGAGAGAGAGAGAGAGAGAGAGAGAGAGAGAGAGAGAGAGAGAGAGAGAGATTTAAAAACTCTTGACAAAGAAAACAACAGGATCAGGTTCACTGGTGAATACTTCTATCTGAATTATTACACAACTGTTAGGAGTTTCACAGATATGATTCACCATTTACAATTTATAATAATGTTAAGATAGTAAATAAAAAGGGTTAAATGTTTTTATCCTTTATTTTTGCATAGGCATTATACATTATTTACTTGTTAATTCTGCTTGACTAAATTATATTAAACAGTTAAGACTTAATGACTTGTTTTACTACCCTCGTGGACCTTATCATTTGTTTTTGTTATCTACTTTGTCATTCTATGCCTTATATTTTTGGCCTTATTCATTTGTTTGGTTACTTGATGTACAATATTAGCTTCTCAAACAGTGTTTGTTATCCTTGAGGGAAAAGACTTGGCATCCTTTCTGTGATCTTTTTCATAGACTCTGTACCATGCAAAATAAAAAGCAGACTTAAAAATATTGTTTTCTGTTTGCGCTGAGAACAAATGTACTGTAGTTTATGTTCCCTGAATAACATGAATTTACTATTGATTGAAACTTAGACCATTTCAGTTATAAAAGCCTTTTTATAAAACTGTCCCTGAAATTATAATGAATTTTTTACTATTTCCCAAAGGTATATTAACACCCTAAATCTTAGGTCATCTATGGATGCGGCAATGGAAACCAGCATACATCAACCCATCAGGATAGCTTTTATTTGTCTCTATTGCTTTCTACTTAACTTTCTTTTCCAGATTTCATCCTCAAAAAGGATAGGTTATGTAAATGAAATAAAGAATTAGTTAATTTTATCACCCTCAATAATAATTAGGAAAAAATAGGAAACAACAAATTAAGTAAAAATAACCTAGAGAAAATGGGAAATGTGTTTGAAGGGGATACTGGTGGATCATGATATGCAGTAGACCTAAATAATGCAAGTGTAAGTGTGAATAAGGATGTAGATGATTAGAACTGGTATAACGTGAAGAGATATATATGTAGGGAGTATCATGTGTCTCTGTATATTCATGTGTATTTGTACATATGAAGATCAGAGGTCAAATCTGAGTGTCATTCCTGAAATGCAATTCACCTTGTATATTGAGAAATGATTTGTTACTGTCCCAGAACAGTGTACTAGGCTGGCTATCCAGCAATCCCTGGAATACATCTATTTCTCCCTCCCCAGGACAGCATGCATACTACCATTACTAGCCTTTCCACCTTACTCTTCTGAATCAAATTGAGATCCTCACTCTTTCATTGGAAGAACTACACTATGTAAGTTATCTACCAAGTCTCAAAGATTTTTAAAACTTTAATTTGATATAATTATGTGAAATGTTTCTTTAATGTTCAATTAAAATCTATAACAAAGAAACCTTCTAGGTTTAGTTTCTGTTCCATTACCTTCAACATAGTAATATTTTTAGCTTATAATTGGAACTGACTTTTAGTTTAAAATAGAGTTCTGGTAGTGTTATAAGTAAATTGTCAATTTTATCAATTTGTTTAACTTATTGACACAAATTATGAGCAGAAACCAATTATTCTTCCATATTTTCTAGAATATTTAAGTAGTATTTCTTATTAAATGGATTAAAGGTCTATCAACTGTCTTATCCAGAAAGGAAAAATAAGCCCAATAAGTATTAGGACAGCAGAAAACAGGGAAACTGGACTTGCTATCAATGTACTTTGAGAATTTGAGAGCAATTTGCATTAAGACAGGGCTAATAGAAAAAAACTAAAATCAATGTTACTTATCTACCATAGCAAGCTCCCAATGAAAATTAAGTATAAGAAGCTTTGTTCTTTTAGATACTCAAAAACAGACTATGTACCTACTTGAAAACTGGGAAGAGTTGCTTTTCTTTGATGAGGCATCATTATTTTGTTCCCATCCCTTCAACAAAATGTTCTTTTTATTGATAAAACCAATTTGAGAAGAAAATTTTCAGTAAGCCCCAGGACTGATAATACACTTAAAAAATCTTGTGAAGCACACTGGATTTTAAAGGAAAATTCAAGAAGTATAAAGTTCAAACTTTAAGATTTCAGAAGTTACCATCTCAATGAAATTAGAGTACATGCATCATGAAAAGAAGCGAGAAAGTATATAAGGTTTTAAAACATAATGAAATTAAGAATAATTCAGAATTGGATTCTATGTGTGATAAGAAAGAACAAAATTAATCATGAGGACTGTCAAATAATTAGAAGGAAAGTTACATTTAAATCTTCTTATACATAGAAATGAAAAAGTAACAGATTTGTAACTAGATGACATTATTGCCATAAAATAAAATTATTAAAACTCCAGGGAAATGGATAGAACTAAGAAATATTATATTAAGATAGGTAATCAAGGCTCACAAGGACACATTTGACATACCCTCTTTCATATCTTTAAAAAAAATTATATACATATTTGTGTGGGAGTTACTATGGTTGGATGCCAGGAAATTGGAAAACTCCATAAATTAAAGGATAAAGATAGGTCATAAGGGAAAAGAATAAAGCAGGTTATAGAACACATGTAATATGAAAGTGGAATGGAGAATCCTGGGAGTGGACTGGTACAGAATGTGGCTCGGGGCAAAAAAAGTAGTAGATGGCAGAACCTAAAAACAATTCATAGTATGTGCTAAAGCCAATAGGTGCTTATTATTTAACCTAATAAAATATTGGATGAATGTGTTATTGCAATGGAAAACAGAAGCCAGAAGGCTAATATCCCTACTGTAGTTTTCACACTTAAAAAATAATCATTCTTCCTTTCATCCCAGCACTCAACTCCAGCAAGCCTGCCAGAGAAGCAAGTAGGTCAGGAAAGCAAAGGCCAAGCTAGTGGTATTCATTCTTTCTACTTCTCCAAATCTGATCCTTAGTGTCATTTATAGTTCTGTAGCAGACACCTGCTGTAGACTATCCCCATTCTCTGGCCACATTCACAGGTTACTAAGCACATCCTGGTGAAACATCCTGCTTTCCACCCTCCTGGGAACAATCTCAACCTCCCCTCCTAATATATTCACATTCTTTTATTTTCTTTTATTTGATATTTTCTTTATTTACATTTCAAATGTTATCTATCCCCTTTCCAGCTTTCCCCTCCAGAAAACTCCTATCCTATCCCCCTCATGGTTCTATGAGAGTGCTCCTGCACCCATCACCCACTCCCACCTCACTGCTGGATGTTCCTCATTGGAGCATCCAGCCTTCATAGGACCAAGGGCCTCTCCTTCCACTGATGCCCAACAAAGCCATCCTTTGCTACATATGCAACTGGAGCCATGGTTCCCTCCATGTGTACTCTTTGGTTGGTGGGTGGCTTAGTCTCTGAGAGCTCTGGAGGGTCTGGTTGGTTAATATTGTTGTTCTTCCAGTGGGGTTACATACCCTTTCAGCTCCTTCAGTCCTTTCTCTAACTCCTTCATTGGGGACCCTATGCTCAGTCCGATGGTTGGCTGTAAGCATCTACCTCTGTACTTCTCAGGCTCTGGCAGAGCCTCTCAGGAGACAGCTACATCAGGCTCCTGTCAGCAAGCACTTTTTGGTATCTGGGTTTGGTGTCTGTATATAGGATGGATTCTCAGGTGGGGAAGTTTCTGGATGGTCTTTCCTTTAGTCTCTGCTCCACACTTAGTCAATGTATTTCCATCCCAGAGTATTTTGTTCCTCCTTCTAAGAAGGACTGAAAAGCCTGGTGTGGTGGTGCATACCTTTAATCCCAGCACTTGGGAGGCAGAGGCAGGCAGATTTCTGAGTTCAAGGCCAGCCTGGTCTACAGAGTCAGTCCCCGGAGAGCCAAGGCTACACAGAGAAAACCCCTCTCGAAGAAAAAAAAAACACCCCCCCCAAAAGAGAAGGACTGAAGTATCCATGCTTTGTGCTTCCTTCTTCTTGAGCTTCATGGGGTCAGTCTGGGAACCTGATAAACTTTAGAAAAGTGGCTGGATATAAAATTAACTCAAAAAATATCAGCAGCCTTCCTGTACTCAAAGGATAAAAGGGCTGAGAAAGAAATTAGAGAAAATTAATGTGACTCTAAACAAAGAAAATGAAAGATCTGTATGAAAAGAACTTCAAGTCTCTGAAGAAAGAAATCAAAGAAGATCTCAGAAGATGGAATTATCTCCCATGCTCATAGATTGGCAGGGTTAATATAGTAAAAATGGCCATCTTGCTGAAAGCAATCTACAGATTCAATGCAATCCC
>NC_034613.1:134917985-134920589 GCF_900095145.1 Mus pahari | reverse complement strand
AAAAAAAAAAAAAAAAAAACAGGATAGCCAAAACTATTCTCAAAAATAAAAGAATTTCTGGGGGAAACACCATCCCTGACTTCAAGCTGTATTACAGAGCAACAGTGATTAAAAACTGTACGATATTGGTACAGAGACAGGCAGGTAGATGACTACAATAGAATCTAAGAACCAGAACTGAACCCACATACCTATGGCCACTTGATCTTTGACAAAGGAACTAAAACCATCCAGTAGAAAAAAGACAGCATTTTCTTTTTTAAAGGCATTTTTATTAGATATTTTCTTCATTTACATTTCTAATGCTATCCCCAAAGCCCCATATACCCCCCTCCCTGCTCCCAAAACCCACCCACTCCTGCTTCCTGGCCTGGGCATTCCCCTGTACTGGGGTATATGATCTTCAAAAGACCAAGGGCCTCTCCTCCCATTGGTGGCCAACTAGGCCATCCTCTGCTACATATGCAGCTAGAGACACTGCTCTGGGTGGTATGGGTTAGTTCATATTGTTGTTCCTCCTATAGGGTTGCAGACCCCTTTAGTTCCTTGGGTACTTTCTCTAGCTCCTTCATTAGGGGCCCTATGTTCTATACAATAGATGACTGTGAGCATCCACTTCTGTATTTGCCAGGCACTGGCATAGCCTCACAAGAGAGAGCTATGTCAGGGTCATGTCAGCAAAATCTTTCTGGCATATGCAATAGTGTCTGGATTTGATTGTTGTATATGGGATAGATCACCAGGTGGGACAGTCTCTGGATGGTCCTTCCTTTCATCTCAGCTCTGAACTTTGTCTCTGTAACTCCTTCCATGGGTATTTTGTTCCCCATTCTATGAAGGAGAGAAGTATCCACACTTTGGTCTTCCTTCTTCTTGAGTTTCATGTGTTTTGCAAATTGTATCTTGGATGTTCTAAGTTTCTGGGCTAATATCCATGTATCAGTGAGTGCACATCATGTGAGATCTTTTGTGATTGGGTTACCTCACTCAGGATGATATCCTCCAGATGCATCCATTTGCCTAAGAATTAAGACAGCATTTTCAAGAAATGGTGCTGGTTCAACTGGGGTCAGCATGTAGAAGAATGCAAATTGTTCCATTCTTATCTCCTTATACAAAGCTCAAGTCCAAGTTGATCAAGGACCTCCATATAAAACCAGATACACTGAATTTGTAGAAAGAAAGTGGGGAAGAGCCTTGAACACATGGACAAAGGGGGAAAATTCCTGAACAGAACACCAATGTTGTTTGCTCTAAGATGAACAATAGACAAATCAGCCCTCATAAAATTGCAAACATTCTGAAAGGCAAAGGACACTGTCAGTAGGACACAATGACAACCAACAGATTGGGAAAAAAATCTTTGCCAACCATACATCCTATAGAGGGCCAATATCCAATATATGTGTAGAACTCAAACAGTTATACTCCAGAGAATCAAATAACTCTTTTAAAAATTGGGACAGAGCTAAACAAAGAATTCCCAACTGGGGAATATTGAATAGCAGAAAGGCACCTTAAGAAATGTTCAACATCCTTAGTCATCACAGGGAAATGCAAAACTCAGTTGACAGCAGATGCTGGTGATGATGTGGAGAAAGAGGAACACTCTTCTATTGTTGGTGATATTGTAAGCTGGTACCACCACCCTGGAAATCAGTCTGGCAGTTCCTCAGAAAATTGGACATAGTAATAACTGAGGACAGAGATATACCACTCCTGGGCATATAAACAATAGATGCTCCAAATTGTAATAAGGACACATGCTTCACTATGTTCATAGCAGACTTATTTATAATAGCCAAAAGCTGTAAACAACCCAGATGTCCTTCTACAGAGGAATGGATATGGAAAATGTGGTAACTCATTCACAAAAGAATACATATGGTATGTACTCATTGATAAGTGGATATTAGCCCAGAAGCTTGGAATACCCAAGATACAATTCACAGACTATATGTGTTCACATTCTTAAGTGTCAGTTCCTAAAACCTAAAGACACATTCTACCCAGAACCCCTGGTAGTGACAATTGAAAGACTCTGGAAAGAATTTTCTACCAATCAACACAAAGTCACCACTCTTTTAAACAAAAGAGGGCAATAGAAATGAAAGAACAAAGCATTCATCCAACATAGATAAGAACATATATTAGAACCTAGAATTACATTAATTCCAAATTAGTGCCCTACATACCTGTAAAACCAAAACCAACCAAACCAAACAAAACCAAAAACCTACAAAACCCTATTATCCATAACATCCAATGACATTAATATGTCCCTAAGAAAGCTCAGCAGTCCTACTATATTAAGTCTTGAGACATGCCACCTATCTATAGCACAAGACAAGAATGTCAAAATCGTCTTTAAGAAATACAGTCACAAAAGAGCACACATGATATGCACACACTGATAAGTGGATATTAGCTCAAAAGAATACCCAAGATATAATTCAAAGACTACCTGAAACTCAAGAAGAAGGAAGACCAAAGTGTGAATGCATCAGTCCTTCTTAGAAGTGGGGAACAACATATTCATGAGAGGAAATATGTTGACAATGTGTTGAGCAGAGACTGAAGCAAAGGCCATCCAGAGACTGCCCC
>NC_034613.1:134907378-134917550 GCF_900095145.1 Mus pahari | reverse complement strand
GAAGGAGAAGGAGAAGGAGAAGGAGAAGGAGAAGGAGAAGGAGAAGGAGAAGGAGAAGGAGAAGGAGAAGGAGAAGGAGAAGGAGAAGGAGAAGGAGAAAACTACAACCAGGTCAAAGGGACAGAAATATTTTCAATAAAATCACAGCAAAATTTTTCCTAACCTAAAGTAGATGCCTATCAAGGTACAAGAACCATAATAGATGGGGCCAAAAATGTATTCCTGGTATGTAATAATACAAACAGCAAATATATAGAACAAAGAGAGAATATTAAACACTGTAAGAGAAAACAACCAATTAAAATATAAAGATAGACTTCTTAGAATTATACTTGAATTCTCAGTGGAGATTCTAAAACCCAGAAGAACCTGGACAGATGTTCTACAAACTCTAAGTGATCACAGATGTCAGCCCAAACTACTATATGTAGAAAAGCATTCAATTCTATCCCATTGATCAAACTATCTGTCTATGTACCTTGCAGTTTTTATCACTATTGCTCTGTAGTTCACCTTGAAGTCAGGGATGGTGATTCCCCCAGAAGTTCTTTTATTGGTAAGCCTGGAATAGCCGTCCTCAGCATGATTGAGACAGAAGCACATACTTGCACTTAACCAGTGGACTGAAGTCAGGGACCCCTATAGTTAAATTAGGGGAAGAATGGAAGAATTGCTGAGGGTGATCCCATAGGAAGATCAACAGTCTCACGTATCCTGGACTTCTGGGAACTCCCAGACACTGAGCAACCAACCAGGCAGCATGCAGGAGCTGGTCTCAGGCCCCTAGCATGTACACAGCAGAGGACTGCCTAGTTTGGCCTCAGTGAGAGAGCAGGGAGACTCCAAGTAGTGGGGAGCCCTGGTGTAGATGGAGCATCTTCTTGGAGGCAGTGGGAAGGAAGAATTGGATGAGGAATTGTGGGTTGGGGGCAACGTCTGAATTGTAAATAAATTGAATTAAAATTTAAAAACCAGATATATTTTTTCTAGAAATCTAAAGTTTATATTAGGCAGAATCTGAGAACTCTTTAATAGGTTATATGGCTTACTGCTAAAACCAGATAATTGAGACTGTTGACAAATAAACCAATGTTTCACTATTAAAAAAAGAAAGTAAAGCCATTAATATTACATTGTTTAATCAATAATTAACAGAATAATTTTATTATTAGGATTCTGTTTCTAGCTGAGAACTTTACATGCACCTTTAAGTAATTAATTTATACATAACTATAAATTTCAGTAAATTTTTATTTATCATTTATTTGAGCACTAAGAGTATAAATTATTAGGGACCATCAACTATGCAGTAAATGTTCACATTTCATTTTTTAAAATATTTCTTTTTTTCAGTGATGTTAATATATGATTTTATAGATAGGTAAAATAGTACCTGCACCAAAACTTTTTTAAAAAATTACCAAAGTCTCACTAGAAGTCTGACTGAAAATCATTATGTTATTGCAAGGAAAAAATGAATAATAACTTAAGATATTTAATTAAACCTAAATTATAATTTCAGTCACATTTTTTAGTATAGAACACTATATTGATGAAATAGAAATTAGTATAACATGAAGTGAAAAGCCCTATAGCACACGTGAAAATAGTGCTGATTTGATTGGCATACTAGAAATAAAAAGACAATAAAATTTTAATGGATATGTGACTAATACATATTTGTATATGTGATATGAGTATGTGGTGTGTGTATGTTTTGTCTGTGTATGGGGGGGGCGTGTGTGCATGAGTGTCTGTGGTCTGTATGTCTGTGTGTGCTAGTATGCCCTAGCCTGAACACAGGCATGTGGAGGCCAGGAAAGGATGTCATTCAGCATCTTGTTCTTTTGTTCTATCTTGTAAACCTGAAAATTACAGTATCCTCCTGGCTTGCAAATGATCTCTGTTGATGAACCTGCCTCCATTATAACAGTTGACTTACAGGAACAGGCTGTCACACCTGGGTTTATATAGGGTCTGGGGACATGAGCTCAAGTTCCCATACTTATGGAGCAAGCCTTCTTAACCTCTGAGCTGTCTCCTTAGCCCCAAGAAATTATTTAAAACGTGAATATGTATTCAATTTGAATCAGTGAATGTGTTCTTAGTAGTTGCCATTTTGTCATAGTGTGTGTAAATTATCACTATGTTGCTCAATAGAATAAACTTGCACAAGAAAAAAAAAGATGTTGATTTATTTTGTATCTTAAATTTTAATTAAAAACATCAGTGAAAGTTTAAAAAATGAAAAACTTACAATTACAATACTGGTAGAAAGAAAGTCATTCCATGTGGAGAAAAATAAGCACTATCTTCAAAATCAGTCTTATGTAAGGTACTACGAGAAAAGCTTAAACCTGAAGTGGTTAACTACACCCAAAAAAACATAAGCCCAGTGCAGAATATCACAAATTTAGTAAGGTATTACCCCAACAAAATTGGAATCAACAAACACTGCTCATTGATAACTCTCAACATTAATGGTTTTAATTTTTCCCAGCAAAAAATACAGCAGACTAACAGAATGAATATTAAAATAGGATCTGTAGATCAGTTGCATCCAATAAACATACCTCAAGGGTAGACATTGCCTTAGACTGTATCAGGGGTTGTCAGTCTTCATAATGTTGGTGACCTACAATAAAAAAATTAGTTTTGTTTCTACAGTTATGAGTCATAACGTAAATATCTACATTTTCCAATGGTCTTAGGTGACCTTTCTGAAAGACTCATTCAACTTCAATGGGGTTGTGACCCATAGATTGAAAACTGATGGACTAAAAGGAAAGAAAAATTTATTCCTAGCAAATGAACTTAAGACGCGAGCTGGTATAACCATTTAACCATCTGACAAAACAGACTTCAAAAGAAAACTAATCAGAAGTGATATGGAAGAACATTATATACTCATCAAAGGAAAATATCCACCCAGAACACATTGTAATTCTTAACATCTATGCACCAAATATAAGGGCAAAGAGGTTCATAAAAATACTAGTAAAGCTTAAATCACAAACTGACCCTACTATAGTGATAGTTATTTCCACACTCTCTCCAATAGACAGGTGATTCAGAGAAGTAAATCCTGGGGTTAACTGCTGTCATAAACCTAAAAGATAAGTACAAAACATTTCACCCAATTACAAAAGAATATACCTTCTCAGCAAGTAATGAAACTTCCTGCAAAATTAATCATATATTCAGACATAAAGAAAATTTCAGCAGATATAAAAAAAATTGAAATAACACCCTGCATTCTATCTGACCATCATGGATTAAAGCTAGCCAAAAACAACTGAAACAACAGACTCATGGAAACTAACCTCATCTCTATGGACTGGAAAATGGTCATGATAAAAAGGAAAGAAATTAAAAACTATAGAATTGAATGAAAATGAAAACATAATATGTTGTTGAACACAATGAAGGCAATCCTAAGAAGCAACTTCATGGCACTAAGGGCCTACATTGAAAAACTGAAGATCTTTCCTACTCGCATCTTAATATTACATCTGAAATCTCTAGAACAAAAGAAGTCTCCAGGCCCCAAAGGAGTATATAGCAAAAAGAAAAAAAAAATAATCATAAGGATGAAATCAATAAAATATAAACCACAACAGAAACTATACAAAGAATCAGTGAAACAAAGAGTGATTCTTTGAGAAAATCAGTAAGAGTGTCAAACTCTCAGACAAATTAACTGTAAAAATGGACAGAGAAGATACAAACAAACATTAGATATGAAAGGGGGCATAACACAGACATTGAGGAAATCTGAAGAAAATCCAGAGGAAATATGGAGAATTACCATAAGTTTGGGTATGTTGTGGCTTCATTTTCATTCAACTTTGAAAGTCTTTAATCTCTTTCTTTATTCCTTGACCAAGGTATCATTGATTAGAGTGTTATTCAGCTTCCATGTAAATGTTGGCTTTCTATTATTTATGTTGTTACTGAAGATCAGCCTTAGTTCGTGCTGATCTGATAGGATGCATGGGATAATTTCAATATTTTTGTATCTGTGGAGGCCTGTTTTGTGACCATTTATATGGTCAATTTTGGAGAAGGTACCATTAAGGTGCTGAGAAGAAGGTATATCCTTTTGTTTTAGGATAAAATGTTGTGTAGATATCTGTTAAATCCATTTCTTTCATAATTTCTGTTAGTTTCAATGTGTCTTTGTTTAGTTTCTGTTTCCAGGATCTGTCCTATGAGGAAAGTGGGATTTTGAAGTCTCCCACTATTATTGTGTGAGGTNCAATGTGTGCTTTGAGCTTTATTAAAGTTTCCATAATGAATGTGGCTACCCTTGCATTTGGAGCATAGATATTCAGAATTGAGAGTTCACCTTGGAAGATTTAACCTTTGGTGAGTATGAAGTGCTCCTCCTTGTCTTTTTTGATAACATTGTGTTGGAAGTCAATTTTATTCAATATTAAAATTGCTACTCCAGCTTGTTTCTTCAGACTATTTGCTTGGAAAATTGTTTTTCACCCTTTTACTCTGAGGTAGTGTCTGTCTTTGTCCCTGAGGTGGGTTTCATGTATGCAGCAAAATGTTGGGTCCTATTTATGTAGCCAGTCTGTTAGTCTATGTCTTTTTATTGGGGAATTGAGTCCATTGATATTACGAGGTATTAAGGAAAAGTAATTATTGCTTACTGTTATTTTTGTTGTTAGAATTGGGATTCTGTTCTTGTGGCTGTATTCTTTTAGGTTTGTTGAAGGATTACTTTCTTGCTTTTTCTAGGGCATAGTTTCCATCCTTGTTTTGGAGTTTTCCCTTTATTATCCTTTGAAGGGCTGGATTCGTGGAAAGATATTGTGTGAATTTGGTTTTGTCATGGAATACCTTGGTTTCTCCATCTATGGTTATTGAGAGTTTTGTTGGGTATAGTAGCCCAGGCTGGCAATTGTGTTCTCTTAGGGTCTGTATAACATCTGTCCAGTATCTTCTGGCTTTCATAGTCTCTGGTGAGAAGTCTGGTATAATTCTAATAGGTCTGTCTTTATATGTTATTTGACCTTTTTCCCTTACTGCTTTTAATATTCTATTATTATATAGTGCATTTGTTGTTCTGATTATTATGTGTCAGGAGGAATTTCTTTTCTGGTCCAGTCTATTTGGAGTTCTGTAGGCTTCTCGTATGTTCATGAGCATCTCTTTCTTTAGGTTAGGGAAGCTTTCTTCTATAATTTTGTTGAAGATATTTACTGGCCCTTTAAGTTGAAAATCTTCATTCTCATCTACTCCTATTATCCATAGGTTTGGTCTTCTCATTGTATCCTGGATTTCCTGGATGTTTTGAGTTAGGATCTTTCTGCATTTTGCATTTTCCTTGATTGTTGTGTCCTTGTTTTCTATCTTGTATTCTGTTGCTGATGCTCATATCTATGGTTCCTGATTTCGTTCCTAGGATTTCTATCTCCAGAGATGTTTCTCTTTTTGGTTTTCCTTATTGTTTCTACTTCTATTTTTAGATCTTGGATGGTAATGTTCAATTCCATTACCTGTTTGTTTGTGTTTTCCTGTAATTCTTTAAGGGATTTTGTGTTTCCTCTTTAAGGACTTCTACCCGTTCAACAGCATTTTCCTGTAATTCTTTAAGGACTTCTACCTGTTTAGTAGTGTTCTCTTGTATTTATTTAAGTGAATTGTTAATGCCCTTCTTAAAATCTTCTACCACCATCATGAGTTATGATTTTAAATCTGAGTCTTGCTTTTTGGGTGTTGTGTTATCCAGGACTGACTGTGATGAGTGTACTTGTTTCTGATGATGCCCAGTTGGTTTCTGATAGTTAGATTCTTACTTTTGTCTTTTGCCATCTGGTAATCTCTGGTGTTAATGTTCTAGCTGTCTCTGGCTGGAGCTTGTTCCTCCTGTGATTGTGTTAGCCTCTGTCAGCACTCCTGGGAGTCCAACTCTCACCTAAGGCCCAGTGGTCAGAGCATTCTCTGCAGGCAGGCTCTCCTCTTGCAGGGCAAGTGTCCAGAAGTCTGGAGCTCTGATCCACCTCCTGAGTCCTGGGGTCAGAGCCCTTCCTGTAGGCCGAGTTTCCCCTGGCAAGGAAGATGCCCAGGGGTCTGGGTCTCAGCTCTGCCTCTTGGCTAAAGATGAAGGCCCGAAAGGACCCTGTCCAGGAAGCTCTGTTGCTTCTGCTGCCTATGTGCTTTCCAGTGATCCTGAGGTCCTGGGTATTCTATGGGTCCTGTGGCATGGAGAATTGTCTGACTATCTTGGCACCCTCCACTGGGTTCTCATGGAAGATAGCAGGGTTGGCCCCAACTGGATGAATTCCAGCCTCTGGTAGGGCAGGGTCCTTTTGTCCCTGTTCCTTCTGGCACAAGACCCTCTGTGATTCTTTGGAGTTGATGTTGTGTTCCACTCACCCATTGTCCCAAGGTCCTGGGTATGCTAGGGGTCCTGCAGGATGGAAAGTCCTCCCTTATGTACTGTTTCTTTCCTTCCTTTAATAGTACTGGAAAGCACTATGAGACTTTTGGGTAGAAAAGTCCTTAATTCTCTTACCCATCTGTGAACACTGTGAACTGTAATAATGACCATGATGAGAAGTTATGTTCATGGGTACAATAGTAGCATTAATGTTATTAAGATAACGAATCAATTTCTAGTTGGTCTTAAGGCCTGCCTACAAGAGAAAACGCATGCCTATTACTATAAATCTAGCCATCAAAACATGGTTAGAGTGTTTATAGTCCTTGGGACTGAAGCTACTATTACTATTCAGCTCAGTGGTCATACTATTTAATTATACTCTAAATTTATATTCATATATATATATATATATATATATATATATATATATATATGAATACATATATAAATTGTACCTTTCAGACTTCATCAGGAAAGTTTCTTTGTGCTGTGGACAATGATGAAAGCATAAAGTCAGCATCTTTTAAAAGTAGAGAGAATAAATACCAGCCATAAATGCGACATTTATATCATATGCCTTCCACATATCCTAGGGACTATTTTAGAAGAGAAAACAGAAAGCCTGGAATAGGTAGAGACTGAGGAGGATAGGAATTAACTTATCTTTTGTACATATCAGAACCACTGTCTTCAGGAACTCACAGCAGTCATGGTGGCCTGCACAAAATCAAGCGAGTCAAAATTTTTAGGATGGAAGCAGAAGGGAGTCATAATTCCTTAACCCTAACTTAGACAGGTTGATGGCTTCTTGGGGAGAGAATGTCAGTTTTCTTTAAGAGTGTGATTCTTGGTATGTCAACTATGTTTCTGTGGACACCTCACACCATAAGTATACAGAGGGCACAAAATGGAGTTGGTGAGTTACTTTTTTATAAAAGAAGACACAGTATTGAGGTACAGCGAGGTAATGGTTGATATGGAAGGAATTAAGGAATGGTACGTGGATATAATCAAATACATTGTGAAATTTTCATAGCACCAATAAAATACTTTTTAAAACCCTGAAGATGTTATTGCAAATTCATAAGAGGCTATTAAAACAACCTCTTCAGATTTAGGTAAGTTTGGGTCCTGGAATCATTGTAACTTTTGCCAGAGTACTATGGAATTATAAAAATTTAATGACAACCATTAAGGAAACTAAAAACAACACAAGAACAATATGTATATTACTTTGAATATTGTCAGTTTAAATGCAAGGCAATTAGAATAAAGAGAATTTTAGGAAGGATTTGGGAACATGATAAATTTTAAACTAAAATATAACTTTTATATTGAGAAGCTAAGTTGTTCTTGTATCTTTGGAAGAGGATAACCAATAACCAATTAAAATTTCTCTTTCTCTTAGATATGTAGGATAATGGGCATGATCTTCTAGTACACATCATATGATATAGTAGAAGACGACTACAGTTCTTGAGGAGGTTTAAAATAAAAGATTCTATGTTATTGTGGCACTTAAGTTCTTTCCATTGCTGGTGGGATTGCAAACTGGTACAACCACTCTGGAAATCTGAAATTTCCTCAGAAAATTGGACAAAGTACTACTACCTGAGGACCCACTAAGACTACTCTTGGGCATATACCCAGATGATGTTTCAACATGCAATAAGGACACATGCTCCACTAAGTTCATAGCAGCCTTATTTATAATAGCCAGAAGCTGGAAACAACCCAGATGTCCCTCAACAGAGGAATGGATACAGAAAATGTGGTACATTTATACAAGGGACTACTACACAGCCATTAAAAACAATGACTTCATGAAATTCACAGGCAAATGGATGGATCTAGAAAATATCATCCTGAGTGTGGTAACTCATTCACAAAAGAACACACATGGTATATACTCATTGATAAGTGGATATTGGGCAAAGAGCATGGAATACCCATGATACAACTCACATATCACATGAAGCTCAAGAGGAAGGAATCAAAAAGTGGATGCTTCAGTCCTACTTAGAAGGGGAAATGTGGGGCATTGGGCTATGTACAGACAGGCTGGTCTCCAGTTGACATGAGGTCTGAACTCCAGAAGGGTGATAATTCACCTACATGATACAGTAGGCATTCCCTCATGCTCCTGGAACTCTGGCTCCTGCCTAAGGTACCACCTCCCACAGCCCCCACAAGAGAAGTATGGCTAGAAGTCACATTGGCAATGTTCCAAGCTTCTGACCTTCAGGCTAAACTCCTCCCCAGTTACCTAGCAACAGTAAAATAAGACAGCATATTTTCAAAGGGGCTGTTTGGCCTCTCCTTGCTCTCTCACTTCTCTCATTCCTTTATTCTCTTACCTCTCACTTCTCTCACTCCTCTCTCCTCTCTCTTTGTCTTCTCCTCTCCTCTCTCCTCTCCTCTCTCCCTCTTACTCTTACTCTCTTTCTCTCTAGCCTTCTCTCTCTCTCTCTCTCTCTCTCTCTCTCTCTCTCTCTCTCTCTCTCTCCCCCTTCTCTCTTTCTCCCTTCTCTCTTTCTACCTGCCTTTCTATAATAAAGCTCTAAAACCATACACAGTCCCTACTCATCAAGATCCTCTGTGCCTCTGTGCTCACTCTTGCCAGTGTAGGAATCTCTCATCCCTCATCCCTCTCTCCCATAACCCCGGGGCTTTAGAGAGTAGCCTCAGGGCTCTCAGGTTGGGCTGCCCCTTGTCCACCTCCCAAAGAATGGGTCAGATGCTTGGATGCCCACCCAGGGCTGAGTGGAAAGTATATGGCAGCCCTCCCACACCTGTCTGTCCAGAGTATAGATGAAACTCTGGAGGTCTGTGGGTCTTTCCTCCCAGAAGAATAAGCAAGGACAAGCATGCACAAGAGGGGCACTCTCAAAAGAAGATTTTTTAAGGGTGAAATAAAATGCTCTAAGAAGTTAGTCTGAATGAGTTTTTTTTTAACAATATAATTTATCACAGTGATGACCCACAGTAAAAAAAAATTACATCCAATGAATTAGTGAAGTGTACACAGATTTATTCTTGGACTTACCTTTTTGAATACAAAATGATAAGAAAGAGTAAAAGACTATTAGAATGTAACATGTGAAAGTTCTTTACATCCCAATCATCACTCTTGAAGCTGAGACCCTACAATCTGGATAAGTATAATTTGTTCAAGACAGACACTGTTTGTGATATGTGTCATTTGTGAATTGGTTCCAGATAAGAAAGTTTCAGTGATTTTTCAGTTTGGATACATGACACATGCTGAGTCATTTCATTCTTCCTAATACTCAGACTTCTATGTACATCTGGGAGGGTTTTCCAATAACTATAGAACAATTATTTTCATCAGAGTTTGAAAAAATTACTTTTTATAATTGAAAAACAAAGGATAAATGAGTTAGAAACATACCATAGTTGTTTGTTTGCTTGTTTATTTTTTGGACTTCAACCAGCTCATCTGACATTTCTGAAGATACACCAATAGAAGTGATTACATGTCCGGTTTTTGTAGGCCAGTTCCTCTTTAAAGCTATTGATACATTTATCAATATCTTGTGCTTATATTTAGTTACTTTTTTATTATCAAAGTGTCCTATTTTGGTCAGTAAAAAAGAATTTGTGTTTGTGGGATAGAGAAGAAACTCACTTAGTAAACTGTATTGCAAGCAAGGGCATCTGAATTTTATCTTTACAACCCACATTAAAACCAAAAGTGGAGCCAGGCGTGGTGGCGCACGCCTTTAATCCCAGCACTGGGGAGGCAGAGGCAGGC
>NC_034613.1:134906059-134907367 GCF_900095145.1 Mus pahari | reverse complement strand
ACATGATATGCACTCACTGATAAGTGGATATTAACCCAGCAACTTAGATTACCCAAGATACAATTTGCAAAACACATGAAACTCAAGAAGAAAGAAGACCAAAATGTGGATACTTCATTCCTTCTTAGAACAGGAAACAATGTATCCATGTAAGGAGTTACAGAGACAAAGTTTGGAGCTGAGAGGGAAGAAGGGACCATCCAGAGACTGCCCCACTCGGGATCCATCCCATATACAACCACCAAACCCAGATACTATTGCGTATGCCAGCAAGATTTTGCTGACAGAACCCTGATATAGCTCTCTCTTGTGAGGCTATGCCAGTGTCTGGCAAATACAGAAGTGGATGCTCACAGTCATCTATTGGATGGAACACCCGGCCCCTAAAGAAGGAGCTAGAGAAAGTACCCAAGGAGCTAAAGGGGTCTGCAACCCTATAGGAGGATCAACAATATGAACTAACTAGTACCCCACAGAACTGTGTCTCTGCTTGCATACGTAGCAGAGGATGGCCTAGTCGGTCATCAATGGGAGGAGAGGCCCTTGGTCTTGGGAAGATTATATGCCCCAGTACAGGGGAATGCCAGGGCCAGGAAGCAGGAGTGGGTGGGTTGGGGAGAAGGGAGACGGGGAGGGTATAGGGGACTTTTGGTATAGCATTTGAAATGTAAATGAAGAAAATATCTAATAAAAAATGAAAAAAAAAGGAAAGAGAAGTTCACAGAAGAATAAGCAAGGACAAACATGCATGAGAGGGGCACTCTCAAAAGAAGAATTTACTTTTCAAGGGTGATATAAAATGCTCTAAGAAGTTATTCTGAATGAGATTTTTTTACAAAAATAATTTATCACAGTAAAAAAAATTACATCAAAGGAATTAGTGAATTGTACACAGATTTACCCCTGGGCTCGCCTTTTTAAATACAAAATGATAACCAAGAGGGAAAGACTATTAGAATGTGACATGTGAAAGTTCTTCACATCCCAATCATCTCTCTTGAAGTTGAGACCCTACAATTTGTATAAGTATAATTTCTTCAAGACAGACAGCCTTTGTGACGTGTGTCATTTGTGAATTGGTTCCAGGTAAGAAAGTTTCAGTGATTTTTCAGTTTGGACACATGACACATGGTGAGTCATTTCATACTTCCTAATACTCAGACTTCTATGTACATCTGGGAGGGTTTTCCAATAACTATAGGATAATTATTTTCATCAGAGTTTGAAAAAATTTACTTTTTAAAAACTGAAAAACAAAGGAGAAATATGTTAGAAACAAAAAAACAAAAAATAAAATCAAAAACAAAC